>NW_018397281.1:674461-678125 GCF_002168275.2 Theobroma umbraticum
CTTGCTTGGGCCTAGTGGGCCATGACCATATAGGTCCATGCACTGATCACGATCCTTCTCAATGTGAGATGTGACATGCACGCAATGTTCAAACACCATGTGTCCTAAGAAACTTATTTTACTTAAACTCAAATTTTGAAAGCTTAGCACACAACCTATGCTCTCTTAAGGTTTGTAGCACAATTCTTAGATGTTGTGCATGCTGCTAAGGACTCTTAGAATACACCAATATGTCGTCTATGAACACGACAACAAATTTATCCAAGTACCTTATTCTTCAAATCCATAAATGTTGCGAGGTGCATTAGTGAGCCTAAATGACATAACTAAAATTCATAATGTCTGTAATGTGTGTAGAATGCTGTCTTGAGTACATCACACTACTTTATTCTCAACTAGTGATTCCCTAAGTGTAAATCGATCTTAAAGAAGCACGCGACACCCTGCAACTGATCAAAGAAATTGTTAATCCTCAGGAGTGGATATTTGTTATTCACAATGACTTTATTCAATTGCTTGTAGTCAATGCATAACAAAAGGCTACCATCCTTCTTTTTCACGAATAGCATTGGAGCTCCCCAAGGTAACACACCAGAACAAATGAAACCCTTATTTAAGAAGTCCCCTCATTGCCTTTTTAGCTCCCTTAATTCAGTTGGTGCCATTTGATAAGGAAGTACGAAAATTGGTTGCGTACCCAAAATCATATAAATACAAGATTCAATCTTCTTCTCAAAATGCAATCTAGGCAATTTCTCTAGAAATACATTTGGATACTCACTCATTATCAGTATGAAATCCACACTTCTTTCTTTCATTGAAATATCTCTTGTCATAGCTAGGTAACCTTGGTCTTCTTGCCTTGCCATTGGTCTAGTGGCCACATAAGATTTGGGCAATCTTTCATCAAATGCCTATACTAACCACATCCAAAACAAAATCATGTTTCCTTATGGCACAGTCCGCCAAGTGCCCTACCATAGTAATTACATAAAACACCCCTCTGTTTAGGGCCCAGATCAAATGCTCTATTAGATTATCCTTGTCTAAAAGGTGCGCTAAGCGAATGATTGTTCTCGGTGGCTTGCATGAAGGAATAGTTCCCTCACGACTCTGATAACGTATGTGATGGGTTTGGCTATGGATGGCATGCTCAAAATACATAGAGGGAAGAAAATTAAAATTTTATAACTAAACAACCAAAACATCCCTTCACCCATGGAGCACCATGGTAATATTTAACACATAAAAGCACAAAATAAATTGTTATTCAAAAAGTTACCATGCTAAGTGATTTCGTAATCACAATGGCACTTCCTGAAGCAATCCCGTGAACACCACAAGGAGCAAAAACCCTATTCAATCAAGTGTTTGGCCTCCAGCAATGGTACACATGATTGCACTTGAACCTTCAATAAAGGAAGGAGTTTTTAACTATACTTTGTGCTAGCAAAGAGGACAACAATTGTCCTTTTCTTCTTTTTCACAATCTTAGTCGAATCTCTCTTGAAAATTGCTTCATATCAATATTCTCTTCCACACAAAGGGAGTGGTGGCAAAGAGAGAAAACATTTTTTCTTTTTTTGACAAAAACTAGGTTTTTTTCAATTGTGAAAAACTCTCATATGAAAAATAGTTAAAAGGTGACTTATATAGCTAGGTTAAAATAACTTCAATTTTGCAATTAAGCTCCTAATATTATAACACATTATAATAGTAGGCCCATTACATAATTAAACTCTGTAATTAAGTCCTTGAAAATTAAAATCAAAATTAATTTCCTTTTTATTTTGCAATCAAGGCCCTATAATTATAGCTATTCATAATTATGTCTAAAACTTAATTAAACTCTTTTAATTAAGTTTATAAAAGTTAATTACCTAGCATGTAATTTAAATCTAACTTAAATCATCACTCTCCCAATTTGATCAAAATGCAATCATTGTGTGTGACCTATTAGTTTCCTAGCATGTATGCAATGGAATTGATTAATGACTTAATTGATTAATATAAATTTGAATCAATTAATTTATAATCAATTACATAGACCAAGATTGGTGTCTAGAAATGCAACATGGTCACCCAATTGTTAGGAGAGTCAAAGGGTTTTTTGACAATCTTTCAGTGTACAATCTATTAGTGTAATTCATTCCCTCATCGAATACCTTAGAGATGATAAGAGCTTGTTACAATGCCTACTCTTATTGACCTCTATATTTGTTCCTGTAGTTATTGCATTAGCTTTATAGAGAGTTACGAAACCTTTTTCATAATCTCCATGTCACCTTGGCCAAGGACTTCAATAAGCTAATGTTAACTAACAACTGATAGGATATGTCCTTTAAAACACTTGAGGTGATGATTCCTATCTTGACCATCATTTGCGTTCACATGCTTCATACTATACCTAAAAGCATCTTGTTTTGGCATCCTTGGTTAAGCACCCGTAGGGATGAAATCAAAGCATAGCACCCCACACATAAGACAACCTGGTATCTCAAGTCTAGGGAGTATTTACACAACTAACAAATAAGAAGTGTTGCATAAACACGAAAGTGTATTACCAAATGCACTTCTCATGGTTGGTCATGTTTAGTGAACTTGCTCTCCTAGGTAAACACCTATATTCTAGTTCTAAGTATCTTTATTCTTCAATCTATAAGATCAATTGCTTACTTCCAAAGTAAAGAACATAAAATATGGTAGTCTCTAAACATTATTGATGTCCAGTCTCAATGATACATTGACCAGAAACATTTTGAGATTATGCTTTCATGCATAAGGATCTCATAATTGCAATCCATTACAGTTTCCTTGCAAGGCATATTAATCTCATTGAGTTCATCCAATTAGATTTCTAACTCATTATAATTGATGTCTTATTGATGAAGGAAAACCTCTAATCATTCAACATGAATGATATTGTTGCATGATTGGAATCAAACCTTAACCAATCTCAGTTGGATACAGAGCTCATCTCAACATCTACCACTAGCATAAAGCCAATTGCTACCTCATTGTATGTGGATTCAATCCATCTAGCAATTGTGTCTGCATGTAGACTCGCTTGTACCCTTCAATATGGTTAATTACTTTTATCTATCTTCATGATGTCCATGCATCACATCATGCCATATTACTATATCTAAATCCAATGAGACACAGGTTCTGTTAGTATGGCTCCATTGTTACATTGACAATGCTCAGAACCTTATATTAGTTCCACGGACTAACGATCTAAGCATCTTTCTATTAGAGCCTTTTTAATAGGATGAATATGACTTTAATTATATACATGTATATAATCCTCTTTCTTTCTTTCGAACCATTCCAACTAAACTATGCTGTATGAATCATATGCATTTATCACTTTTCATTGTGTCATTTGCCCCTTCCAAATTTTGGCATCTTTGTATACACATTGCATCCCATGTAATTGTATCACCAAAGAATTGTATTCACTCCTATTAACCTCCTCATGTGTATGAGATAAGTACACTTGTACATTCTATTAAATCCAACCCTTTAGGTCCCATTTAATAGAACAAAGAGTATATCTACAACGAAATACATATTTAGTAGATTCATCTCATAAGAATAATACATCTCCACTGTATCCTATTAAATCATTGAGTTCTCATCCATATGATTATGCATCTTTATG
>NW_018397281.1:678135-678426 GCF_002168275.2 Theobroma umbraticum
AGACTTAGATTCCAATGTCATCATGCTCCCACTAAATCTAAGATCTTTTTTGAGAGGAATATTTAAACTTTTTCGAATATTTGGTGATTTTAAATACATACATCTCAATGTATGCTTCGAATCGTAATGGTTTGGAATAATATAATTAGCTACATATATATTGGAGAGATATGGACTAATTCATATCATTATATGAATTTGTTTTCTTCTTTGAACAAACATCTATAGTCCTAAATTATTAACTTATCTCAATGGTTTGAATTGCTAACCTAGAGTCCTAAATTATTTATA
>NW_018397281.1:678526-678631 GCF_002168275.2 Theobroma umbraticum
AAATAACTTCAATTTTGCAATTAAGCTCTTAATATTATAACACATTATAATATTGGGCCCATTACTTAATTAAACTCTGTTAATTAAGTCCTTGAAAATTAAAAT
>NW_018397281.1:678641-678775 GCF_002168275.2 Theobroma umbraticum
TTCCTTTATATTTTGCAATCAAGGCCCTATAATTATAGCTAGTGATAATTATGCCTAAAACTTAATTAAACTCTTTTAATTAAGTTTCTAAAAGTTAATTATCTAGCATGTGATTTAAGTCTAACTTAAATCAT
>NW_018397281.1:678785-679320 GCF_002168275.2 Theobroma umbraticum
ATTTAATTCAAATGCAATCATTGTGTGTGACCTATTAGTTTCCTAGCTTGTTTGCAATGGAATTGATTAATATAAATTTCAATCAATTAATTTATAATCATTTGCATAGACCAAGATTGGTGTCTAGCAATGCAGCATGGTCACCCAATTGTTAAGAGAGTCAAAGGGTTCTTTGACAATCTTTCACTGTACAGTCTATCAATGTATTTCATTCCCTCATCGAATACCTCAAAGATGATAAGAGCTTGCTACATTGCCTACTCTTATTGACCTCCATATTTGTTCTTGTAGTTATAGCATTAGCTTGATAGAGAGTTATGAAACCTTTTTCATAATCTCTATGTCACCTTGGCCAAGGACTTCAATAAGCTAATGTTAAGTAACAACTAATACGATATGTCCTTTAAAACACTTGAAGTGATGATTCCTATCTTGACCATCATTTGCCTTCACATGTTTCATACTATACCCAAAAGCATCCTGTTTTGGCATCCTTGGTTAAGCACCCGTAGGGATGAAATCAAAGCATAGCACT
>NW_018397281.1:679330-680134 GCF_002168275.2 Theobroma umbraticum
GACAACTTGGTGTCTCAAGTCTAGGGAGCATTTACACAACTAACAAATGAGAGGTGTTGCATAAACACTAAAGTGTATTACCAAATGCGCTTTTCATGGTGGGTCATGTTTAGTGAACTTTCTCTCCGAGATAAACACCTATATTCTAGTTCTAAGTATCTCTACACTTCAATCTATGAGATCGATTACTTACTTCCAAAGTAAAGAACATAAAATATGGTAGTGTCTAAGCATTATTGATGTCCAGTCTCAATGATACATTGAAGGAAAACCTTTAATCATTCAACAGGAATGATACTGTTGCATGATTGGAATCAAGCCTTAACCAATCCCAGTTGGCTATAGGGCTCATCCCAACATCTACCACTAGTGCAAAGCCAATTGCTTCCTCATTGTATGTGGATTCAATCTATCTAGCAATTGTGTCTGCATGTAGACTCACTTGCACCCTTCAATATGGTTAATTACTTTTATCTATCTTCATGATGTCCATGTATCACATCATGCCATATTACTATATCTAGATCCAATGGGACACAGGTTCTGTTAGTATGGCTCCATTGTTAGATTAACAATGTTCAGAATCTTATATTAGTTCCATGGACTAACTATCTAAGTATCTTTCTATTAGAGCCTTTTTAATAGGATGAATGTGACTTTAATTATATACATGTACATAATCCTTTTTCTTTCTTTCGAACCATTCCAACTAAACTATGCTGTATGCATCATATCCATTTATCACTTTTCATTATGCCATTTGCCCCTTTTAAATTTTGGCATCTTTGTATACACATTGCATCC
>NW_018397281.1:680144-680369 GCF_002168275.2 Theobroma umbraticum
TATCACCAAAGAATTGTATTCACTCCTATTAACCACCTCATGTGTATGAGATAAGTACACTTGTACATTCTATTAAATCCAACCTTTTAGGCCCCATTTAATCGAACAAAGGATATAACTACAATGAAAAACGTATTTAGTAGATTCATCTCATATGAATAATACATCTCCACTGTATCCTATTAAAACATTGAGTTCTCATCCATATGATTATGCATCTTTATG
>NW_018397281.1:680379-680649 GCF_002168275.2 Theobroma umbraticum
AGACTTAGATTCCAATGTCATCATGCTCCCACTAAATTTAAGATCTTTTGTGAGAGTAATATTTAAACTCTTTTGAATATTCGATGATTTTAAATACATACATCTCAATGTATGCTTGGGATCGTATTGGTCTAGAATAATATAATTAGCTACATATATATTGGAGAGATATGGACTAATCATATCATTATATGAATTTGTTTTCTTCTTTGAACAAACATCTCTATGTTCTATTCCTAAGAAAGTTCCATTTTACATGAATCTACATTC
>NW_018397281.1:680659-681329 GCF_002168275.2 Theobroma umbraticum
TGATTAATTAATAAGTAAGAGTAATCTTCACTAAAATTATATCATAATAAGAGTATTTCATACTATATAGCTCGTATGATTTTATATTTGAATTCTCTAAACATTTCAATGTTTCAAATTTTATTTCTTTAAGTTCACAAGACAAAATCTCAATTTGGTCTTGTGAAAACTTAATGAATTAGAAACTGTTTTCGTAACATTTTATGGTCAATGGCTCATGTACATTTATATATATAAGACCTTTTGAGCATACCAAGTCATTCACTTTTGCATGAAAATTGATTTGGTCATATAAAAATTGCTAGCTCCTTTATGTTTCCCAATCAAAAAGATCTACGTATCTTCATACTCTAATTCTTACCTCAATGGCCAAAACTCAAAGGCCACAATTGAGATCATATGTAATCAGTTTCCTTGACATTTATATTAAGCATTGACTTACTACTATTGTTTTGCACTCTATGTCATTACTTAAAATGCATTCAACATCTAATGTTGAATACTTATGATGGTAATACAATAGTAGACACTTTTAGCTCAATCATACACGTTGGCAAAGTAGAAGCTTCTATAAGCTTCCTCTTCTTTAACTTTGTCAAGGAAACATTTTTTTCAATACGTCCTTTGTCCATCTTTACTATAAAGATGTTTGAGAACATTTCCCAGTTAG
>NW_018397281.1:681339-681975 GCF_002168275.2 Theobroma umbraticum
ATGGTTGTCTTCCCAATTCATAACTAAGGCAACATAAATTCCATCTCATGGAAGCACATTCCTAATTATGAATTGTATTTGGTAGAGATTGTGGAACGAACAACCCTTTTGCTTGAGAACATTTCTCAGGTCTTGGTACCTTTAAAAAGGGTTTGGTCTAGTGAGTTTGATTTGCATTCAAGATGTACCATAGTGACAGATTATTAGCCATGTATATAAATTATGTCTAAGTAGATAAAATAAAGCAATAAGTAAATATCATGAATAAACTATTAAAAACAAGGTTTTAAAATTTTAAATAGTTCTCCCACTATTTTCTACAAGATGAGAACCCTCCATACCACCTTGAGAGATCTTTACTAGGATTCTCTTAGTGGGCTAGGATTCCATCCATCTAGTCATGGCCTTGAGTGTGCTCAACAAACCAGGATAGGTGGATTAGGTAGGTAACTATGCTTATCAATTGTATCTCTATACAACTCCTAGATCAGCAAGGTAACAACACATTGCCTAAACATACCATACATGTTTCGCCTAGGCTTTGCCTCTAGTTTCCATAATAATTAAGTTTCCAAACATCTGAACTTTATGAAACTAGTTGAGTAAGACCCAACAATAGCTCAAACATACTAGTGT
>NW_018397281.1:681985-682111 GCF_002168275.2 Theobroma umbraticum
CCTTGAGTGTGCTCAACAAGTCTCCAATTAAAAGAGCAGCCGAGTTATCTTGCTATATGGTGGAAGGCAACCTACTCATGCGTGGCATGTGAGTCCATATATAATGAGGGATTTTGTTTTTGCCTT
>NW_018397281.1:682121-682280 GCF_002168275.2 Theobroma umbraticum
TCATCTTTGCATGCATAGCATTTATTAAATCGCATAGAATAAATGTATCACAAGCATTATACTTTAAATTGCATAGCATTTATTAAATTGCATAAAATAAATCTGTCACATGCAAACTACTTTGGATGATTATGGACTTTAACTATACTAATTTCCTTG
>NW_018397281.1:682380-682553 GCF_002168275.2 Theobroma umbraticum
ATACTGCTGCAGTGCTTCGACTTTGACAAATCTTTTGACCACGATCCAATCAGAATTGGGTGAATTGATTAGAAAGAACATTGTAGTCCTTCTTCCTAGAATTCTAGTGGTCTAAGAATCACCTCATTTGGAGTTGTTTAGCGAGAGATATGGTCAAAATACCGAAACATATA
>NW_018397281.1:682563-682673 GCF_002168275.2 Theobroma umbraticum
CATCGTCATACTTGCACTGATTTTCATCAACTGAACCTTTTTTCATCAATTTCCTACAAAAGTCATAAGAGAAATTAGCAATAACCACTCTTAAAGAATTTAAAACAAAA
>NW_018397281.1:682683-682813 GCF_002168275.2 Theobroma umbraticum
TTTAACTAAAATAACTTAAATTAAGCACTTAACAAGTAATCAAAACCTAAACTAGAAAAACAGTTAAAATGCTAAAATTTGAACTTAAAATCTCAAAGATCTAGCTACTTAAGCCCCAAAATGTGTCAAA
>NW_018397281.1:682823-682968 GCF_002168275.2 Theobroma umbraticum
ATAATAGAGTTATCACACCCCCAAACTTAAGATTTTTCTAGTCCTCGAGCAAAATAGAAAACAACATGCAATAACTTAAACATGAAAACATTTAACTAGAATTCAATTACACTATTTCATTAATTACCTTTAATATCCTCAATAG
>NW_018397281.1:682978-683110 GCF_002168275.2 Theobroma umbraticum
TTCATAACTCTAGGCAACACATAGATATTATTTAATTTCATGTCTTAATTCAAATGCAAACTCATCATTAAGTAAAATTCCATGTGTGTGTGCAATCTTTTCACTTAGAATATTGTACAATCTAGATAAGTT
>NW_018397281.1:683120-683250 GCF_002168275.2 Theobroma umbraticum
CAAAATTCAAATTAGTAATTAACTCCATAAGTTGACTTTTCATCCCTCTCTCCACGAATATAGGCTAACACTGTGTTATAAATCAATAGTAATTAGCTTGCAATGCATGGCTAGGGTTAAGGTTAGATAT
>NW_018397281.1:683708-683810 GCF_002168275.2 Theobroma umbraticum
AGGCTAAAAATTAATTGTTCAAACAAAGAAAAGATGTCATTAGGCTCAAAAGGGGGAAACTAAGGTTAATTTATGTAAAGGAAGGCTACAAAAGGCTCAATC
>NW_018397281.1:683820-684016 GCF_002168275.2 Theobroma umbraticum
TGGCCTAAATCATCTTCTTAACTAAGTATAGTCTGGGATTTCGCCTCGAGAGAGAATCAAACAAATTCTAGAACTTAATACATAATTGAAAAATTTGCATACATATAAACCTTTTCTAAATATATACAATAAATCTAAGGAAAAGACATAGTGGTCAAAATGTAGAACTTTCAACCTAATAGCAAAGCTTAGCATG
>NW_018397281.1:684026-684109 GCF_002168275.2 Theobroma umbraticum
AACTGGCACAAGTAAATCTAGTTAAAATCAAAAAAATTTAACGAAAATAAACTAACCTAAACTATCACAAAAACTAATAACAA
>NW_018397281.1:684209-684304 GCF_002168275.2 Theobroma umbraticum
AAATTAAGTGTTCAAATAAAGAAAAGATGTCATTAGGCTCAAAAGGGGGAAACTAAGGATAATTGGTGTAAAGGAAGGCTACAAAAGGCTCAATT
>NW_018397281.1:684314-684396 GCF_002168275.2 Theobroma umbraticum
TGGCCTAAATCATCTCCTTAACTAAGTATGGCCTGGGATTTCACCCCGAGAGAGAATCAAACAAATTCTAGAACTTAATACA
>NW_018397281.1:684406-684565 GCF_002168275.2 Theobroma umbraticum
ATTTGCATTTACATAAACCTTTTCTAAATATATACAACAAATCTAAGGAAAAGACATAGTTCTCCAAATGTAGAAATTTCAACCTAATAGCAAAGCTTAGCATGAGAGTTTACATAACACTCAAACAATATTCACATGTTTTGAAGAATCAAGATAGGA
>NW_018397281.1:684585-684732 GCF_002168275.2 Theobroma umbraticum
TTGGATAGGTAAATTAAATGAAACTGGCACAAGTAAATCTAGTTGAAATAAAAACAATTTAACAAAAATAAACAAACCTAAACTATCACAAAAACTAATAACAATAAAACCTTCCCCCAAACCTCAATTGCACATTGTCCTCAATGT
>NW_018397281.1:684742-684821 GCF_002168275.2 Theobroma umbraticum
AAAGAATAAGAAAAAGAAACTTTGCTATCAATGGTGGTAGTGCCTTGAAAGCTCTAATCTTCTTTCTCCTCATCTTCTT
>NW_018397281.1:684965-685164 GCF_002168275.2 Theobroma umbraticum
TTACCCAACTTCTCAAATTGAGTTCTTCTTGGATAATGCACTTTTGGTGTAGCCATCAAAACATGTGTAACATTTGTGGGTTCTTCATTATGGTCTTTTGTTGTTGCCACTTGAACCAAACAAGCTTGAGGGAGTTTCTTTGGATTTTCCATATGAGTAGCCTCTTCAGGTAACTTATCAACTATATCTAGGAAAGGAA
>NW_018397281.1:685289-685464 GCF_002168275.2 Theobroma umbraticum
AGTGTTACCTTGATCTATTTTATCTTCATCATCTACCACATTCTTGCCATTTACCCCATCAAGATACTTACCATATTCTTCTTTTCTAGGATTAGACTTAGTGTCATTTGGTAAAATTTCTTGAGGCCTAGTGTTGATGTAATTAACAAGTTGGCCTAATTGAGTCTCAAGATTT
>NW_018397281.1:685474-685694 GCF_002168275.2 Theobroma umbraticum
CTGCTTGACTTTGAATGATGGCATCATTCTTTGTCATGAACTGTAGCAACATATCCGCCAAGCTTGGCTTCTTCTCAAGTATAGGGCCACTAACTTGTGACTGGAAATCATGCTGAAAAATAGGTTGTAATGAATATGTAGGATCCTGATCATTACTCCATGAAAAATTTGAGTGATTCCACCATGTGTTGTAACTGTTGGAGTATGAATTGTTTTGCTG
>NW_018397281.1:685704-685809 GCF_002168275.2 Theobroma umbraticum
CTTCCATCAAATTGCATTGATTCTAAATAGGTTGGACAACAATCACTTGAATGCCTATCTCCACAAGCTCGCATGCCACAAAAGGACTTTGAAAAACATTAATAC
>NW_018397281.1:685819-685946 GCF_002168275.2 Theobroma umbraticum
AATTTTTTGAGACAAAGCATCTACTTCAGCGGCCAAAGCACTTATAGCCAATTCATACTCACTAGCAACCCTCCTAGGCACATATTCTTCAGATGTCCACTGATAGTTACAATAATTCATCACCTCA
>NW_018397281.1:685956-686100 GCF_002168275.2 Theobroma umbraticum
CCTGAAAATAAAATAAAAAAATTTGAATTAAGACTAATTTACTTGGTATTAGTATTAGTAAAAATTCTAAAAACAATTTCCGGCAACGGTGCCAAAAACTTATCGGTTAAAATTCTACTACGCAAGTATACGTATCGAATAGAT
>NW_018397281.1:686110-686187 GCF_002168275.2 Theobroma umbraticum
CAAGCAGAGTATCGATCCCACAGGGAATTGATCTAAAAGTACAACAATTTAGTTTTATTCAAATAATTAAAATCTGA
>NW_018397281.1:686197-686299 GCF_002168275.2 Theobroma umbraticum
AACTAAAAATTACGCAACTAAAACTAATTTAATTAATTATTATAGCAGCAAGATAATTGGGCAAACAGCAAATCAAACAAGCTTAGGATTACAATATCCCTC
>NW_018397281.1:686608-686734 GCF_002168275.2 Theobroma umbraticum
TATCCTATACGTAAATCAAGTAATATGATCATATGCTATCTCAATATTAGTCTGCACTAAACTCCCTTTCCTAAGTTTGTTTAGGTTCTTAAATCAATTTAATTGGTGGCCAAGCAATTAAAAGCA
>NW_018397281.1:687170-689371 GCF_002168275.2 Theobroma umbraticum
AACCTAATTTCCAAAATCCCGTCAACTTCTTTTATTTTTGGAAAGTCGCCCAGCACTGTGGCGCTACTTCTCCAGCACTGAGCTCTCTGGAAATTTGCATGTTTGCTTCCTTTCATCAATGCTGCAGCCTTCTTCTCCCAGCGCTGTGGCAGTCTATCAACTTCAAACGTGAGTTTCACCCTGACATGTTCTGAACTGGGCAAAGTAGTAAATATAAAAGTTTTAGCTTTGTCTCTTAAATTTCCAATAGATAAAGAATCACATTAATTGGACTTCTGGATTGAAAGGTATGCTCCAAACACCGCATCATATTCTGTCCTTGCATACTGCTGCAGTGCTCCGACTTTGCAAATATTTTGACCATGATGCAATCAGAACTGGGTGAATTGATAAAAATCAACGTTATAGTTCTTCTTCTTAGGATTCTATTGGTCTAAAAATCACTGCATTTCAAGTTGTTTAGAGAGAGATATGGTAAAAATACCAAAACATATATGAACAAAGTCATCGTCATACTTGCACTGATTTTCATCAAATAAACCTTTTTCATCAATTTCCTACAAAAGTCATAAGAGAAATTAGCAATAACTACTTTTAAAGAATTTAAAACAAAATAACATAAAATTTAACTAAAATAACTTAAATTAATCACTTAACAACTAATCAAAACTTAAACTAGAAAAACACTTAAAATGCTAAAATTCGAACCTAAAATCTCTAAGATCTAGCTACTTCAGCCCCCAAAATGTGTCAAAATAACTCTATATAATAGAGTTTTCAAACGTCTATGGTCCATTTATTTGCATATGGTACACAAATAGGTGATTACTATGATTCTCAGTGAATGGTGCAGATAAACAAGATCATATACAACTATATATAAATGTTACACCCTCAGTGCAATCACATAATCCAACAAACATCTCCAAACATAAAGCATACTATTATCCTTAAATCCTCAATATGAGGGCATATCATCATCCTCAATATCTCCAAAGGTCATTGTACATATCATTAGGCTTACCCTCAAAGCCTATCAAAATTTACTTGGGGCATTCTCTACGACACACTCTAGTTGCTAGAGTATCACATCATAATAATATCATATTTATCTAAGCCTCTTATGGCTATCTCATGACATATACGAATTGAGTCAACGAGTGGTCTTACCTTGGACATAGTCAAATCATGCTTGGTGGCCAATCGATAAAGAATTAAATCATGCTAAAGGACAAAGTTACTGGTGAAGAAATAGATCATTGATCAGAGAAATCTCTAGACGTCGGCATCACCTGGAGTACTCTCAAATGGGTGGCATGAAAGCACTACAGGCGGGAATCACATGATGGACTAATATGATCATCCCTACTTACCACCAACCTTGCAAACACATACATAGTCACAAGGGATTGCAACTCCACTCATCCATAAATCAGATCAACGTTTGGAATTCATCTTTTGGATTAAAACACAAATCCACAAATAAAGCCATCATGCCTTTATCATTAACATTTTCCTTATCAAACCTCAATTCACATTTATGGAGCTTCAGTCATCTTTAACCTCGGTCAGGTTCTAAGTGCATTTAAATCTTTAAGGCATCATTGGGTCAAATTATCTTAACATATCCTTTAACTAGGGAAATCTACTCCTATGGTTCATTATAGCCTCTAGAAATCTTAGTCTAGGTACACACAACATAGGCCACCCATATGGCCCACATCACGGCACACAAACACCTTTTTTATGGTTTGGTTTTCTAACCTAGGCGCTTACATCTAGGCAATCATATTTATACATATATATACATACACACATTCTAATACCATTGCAACGCCTTCGTCAAAGAGTCTTGCATCAAGTGCAGTTTAATTCAAACCCACTCACAATGACAAATTGGAGGTACTCCCACCACTGAGCTTAATTTTAGCCTTCAATCCTCCTTTAGCTCACCAGCGGACCCAATTAGTTCATTTCCTTCTAAGAACACATCAAAACATCCTATTGTTAATTAAATCCTAACTTTCAAAAAATGCCAACTTTTCCACAATTAACCAAATCTTAGCAATCCAACTATTTAATCTCAAATCCTACATTAACAGGCTAAACCCATACCTTAGAAGTTCAATTGCCTAAGTCTTAGCTCAAAATTTTGCAATTAAAGCCAAAAAGGGAGAATTACCAAATCTAGAGAAAATCAA
>NW_018397281.1:689436-690142 GCF_002168275.2 Theobroma umbraticum
TTCAGGATGGTTTTCCAAGCTCCAAATACCCTTAAATGGCTCTAAACATCGATTTAGGGGTTCGGTTTTTAAGTTTTCTAAAGAGAGAAAGAGTTAAGAGTAAGATAGGGCAAAAATGGCTTGAAACCCCTTTTTATTTTTTCCTTTCCCCAGTGATGTGTCGATTCATTTGCCCATATTTTAACTAAATGAATCAATACATTTCAAGAAGAAAGGTCCTAGGTGCTATCTACTTCAAATGTATCTATATATTGCGATAATGTATTGATACATGTTCATTAAATTTCCAAATCAATGTATCAATAGGATTCCTCGAGAACACCTTGTGTTGTTCTTCCTGCCAATAGTGTATTGATACATGAAAGGATGTATTGATACATCTTTCCCTGTAGATAGTTCTCAAGGTTCCAAAACCTTCAAAAATCCTAGTTTAGCACCTAAAAATCATTCCTTATTCATATTACACCACAAATCATTCATTTAACTTAATCCCATTCACATAAAATCATAAACATAACATCAAAGGTAGATCGAAACCTCAAACTATAGGATTTATCACATATTTCCTCAAAATTTACCTCAATGCCCATTTATCTACATATATATCCTCCAACACTTGGCATACATGGCATATCATCAATTAATTTGCATAAAAAGTTAGGGGTGTTACAAGGATTTCTATCTAAAATCATTTATAAGATAACAA
>NW_018397281.1:690152-694419 GCF_002168275.2 Theobroma umbraticum
AAGGACTAATAAGGTTTTTGATTGCCTAAGTGACTTTAAATGCATATTTAATGTCAATGGATGGCATCCGCTTCACATTTCTCAATGCAAACATCCAATTATGATAAGTTTTAACAAAAAGGGAAAAACATTTCTCTTTGAAATCATTTATAAGATTATAAACCCATTAAAATTCAATAAATAGGCTATCGATGGCATAACTGACTATAAATGGACTATTCTTGTCAAGGCATGGCATCCGCTTAATGTTTCCCAAAGTAAACATCCAATTATGATAACTTTTAACCAAAAATGATAAATATTTTGATTTGAAATCATTTATAAGACTGGAGAACCATTTAAAGCGAGTTATAAGGCTTTCGATGGCATGAGTGACTATAAATAAATTTTTTTCATAACTGGATGGCATCTGCTTCATATCACTTCATACAAACATCCAATTATGAAAGGTTTAACAAAAAATGAATAAGATTTTGACCTAAAATCATTTATAAGACTATAAAACTATTTAAAGTGAGTAACATGGGTTTTAAATGCATGGGTGAGAATAAATGGAATTCTCTTACTAATGGATCACATCTACTTCACATTTTCTGATGCAAACAACTAATTCTGATAAGTTTTAACTAAAAGTGAAAACGAGTTTGATACAAATTATTTATGAGATTATAAGACCATTTAAAGCGTGTAACTAGGCTTTCGATGGTATGAGTAACTATAAATTGACTTTTCTTGTCAAAGCATGGCAATTGCTTCATATTTCCCGATGCAAAAATCCAATCATGGTAGGTTTAACCAAAAAATGAATAAAATTTTGATCTAAAATCATTTATAAGACTATAAAATCATATAAAGCCAGTAACAAGGATTTCCATGGCATGAGTTAATATAACTAGACTCTTCTTACCAATGGATGGCATTAATTTCACATTCCTCAATGCGATTATCCAATTATGATAGGTTTTAACCAAAACTAAAAAATACTTTGATATAAAATCATTTTATGATTATAACACCATTTAAACTATGTCAGTACCCTTTCGATGGTATGAGTGACTATAAATTGACTTTTCTTGTTAATGGATGGCACACGTTTCATTTTTCTCAATATAAACATCTAATTATGATAGCTTTAACTAAAAATAAATAAGATTTTGATTTGAAATCATTGATAAGATTATAAAACCATATAAAGTGAGTAACAAGGCTTTCCATAGCATGAGTGACTATAATTGGAGTTTTCTTATCAATCAATGGCATTCGCTTCAAGTTTCCTAATGTAAATATCCAATTGTGATAAGTTTCAACCAAAAAGCAAAAATATTTTGATCTAAAATAATTTATAAGATTATAAAGCCACTTAAAGTGAGTAACAAGGCTTTCGATGGGATGGGTTACTATAAATGAACTTTTATTATAAATGGATGGCAGTCACTTCATCTTTCTCAATGCAAACATCCAATATGACAGGTTTAACAAAAAGGGAAAAACATTTTGATTTGAAATTGTTTATAAGATTATAAAACCATTAAAATTGAGTAATGAAGTTGTCAATGGCATGAGTGACTGTAAATAGACTGTTCTTGTTAATGGATGGCATTTACTTAATGTTTTTTGAAGCAAACATCCAATTATGATAGGTTTTATCCGAAAACAAAAAAGATTTTGATTTGAAAACATTTATAAGATTAAGGAACAAGTAACAAGGCTTTTGATGGCATGAGTGTCTATAAATCGACTTTTCTTATCACTAGATGCCATTTGCTTCATATCTCTAGTTACAAACATCCAATTTTGGTAAGTTTAACCAAAATGAATATGATTTTGATCTAAAATCATTTATAAGATTATAAAACCATTTAAAGTGAGTAACAAAGCTTTCGAAGACAAGAGTGACACAAAATGGAATTCTCTTGTTAATGGATCACATCCACTTCACGTTTCTTGATGCAAACAATCAATTATGATAAGTTTTAACTAAAAAAGAAAATGAGTTTGATATAAAATCATTTATAAGATTATCAAACTATTTAAAGTGTGTAACTAGGCTTTCGATGGCATGAGTGACTATAACTTGACTTTTCCTATCAAAGCATGGCATTTGTTTCATGTTTCTTAATGCAAAAAGCCAATTATGGTAGTTTTAACCAAAAATGAATAAGAATTTGATCTAAAATCATTAAGAGGATTTTAAAACCATTTAAAGCAAGTAACAAGGATTTCCATGGCATGAGTTAATATAACTGAACTTTTCTTGTCAAAGAGTGGCATCCACTTCACATTCCCCAATGTAAACATCCAATTGTGATAGGTTTTAACCAAAAATGAAAAAGATTTCGATACAAAATCATTTTAAGATCATAACACCATTTACAACGTGCAACTAGGCTTTTGATAGTATAAGTGACTATAAATTGACTTTTCTTGTAAATGGATGACATATACTTCATGTTTCCCAATGCAAACATTCAATTATGATAGGTTTCACTAAAAATGAATAATATTTCGATCTGAAATCATTTATAAGATTATAAACCATCTAAAGCGAGTAACAAAGATTTTCATGGCATGAATGACTATAAATGGACTTTTCTTATCAATTGATGGCATTTGTTTCATGTTTCTCAATGCAAACATCCAATTGTGATAGGTTTTAACCAAAAAGCATAAATATTTTGATCTAAAATCATTTATAAGATTATAAAACCACTTAAGGGAGTAACAAGGCTTTCAATGGCATGAGCTACTATAAATGGACTCCAATTGTCAATGGATGGCATTCACTTCACATTTCCTAATGGAAACATTAGATTATTATAGGTTTAACAAAAAATGGAAAACATTTCCATTTGAAATCATTTATAAGATTATAAAACCATAAAAATTGAGTAATTAGGCTATCGATGCCATGAGTGACTGTAAATGGATTGCATATGTTGAAGGATGGCTTCCGCTCAATGTTTTCCCAAGCGAACACCCAATTATGATAGGTTTTAACTAAAAACAAAATAAATTTTGATTTGAAATCATTTATAATATTGAAAAACTATTTAAAGTAAGTAAGAAGGCTTTCAATGACTTGAGTAACTATCAATCAACTTTTCTCATCACTATATGCCACTTGTGTAAGACCCTTGATTTTTTTATATGGCCTATATGTGATGTTGGCAAGTGATTTGAGGAGTTATTTGAGTTTTGACGAACATGTTGACTTAATCCTATATATTGAGGATTTAATTTAATTTGATGCATATTTGAGGATATATGTATGGGGAATTGAATTATATAAGTTATTTGAGGTATGAGATCGATAAGAAATGATTTTAGGGTGTTAAGTTTGAATTTTTAGATGTTTAGGTGAAGGAAAAATGCAATCTAGGCAAGATGTATCGATACATTAGCAAATGTATCGATACATTCTTGGAAAGATGAACATGTATCGATACATTGCCCCAAATCTATCGATACATTTGAAGAAGAGAACACCTGAGACTATTATGCCTGAAATGCATCAATACATTGCCTCAATGTATAGATTCATTTATTCGAAATTAGGGCAGATGGATCGATACATTGCCAAATGTATCGACACATCAAAGAAAAAAAGAAAAAATAAAACAAGGGTTTTTTGGCATTTCCCTATTTCTTTCTCTCAGCTCTTTCTCTGATTCTCTCTCTACCCTATTTGAACCTTAAGCCTCCAAATGGCATTTGGAGCCTATTTGAGTTAGATCCAAGCTTGGGAAATGATCTAGAGGTAAAATAATGCATTTTTACCAATTAATTTTTGATTTAATTGGTTAATAACCTCGAATCTAAATATTTTTAGATTTGGTCAACCTCTCTCCCCTTGAGATTATTGGAGATTTGGCACTTAGATTTGGGCAAAATAGCTTCTAAGGTAAGGGATTAGTTCATTTGTTGAAAGATTGAACATATATATTAAATTTGGTTATTTTTGAAAAACTGAGATATTTTTGAAAGTTATGTAATAATTATGATTTTGATGTTTTGATGTGTTTAAGGGGAGAATAGAGGCTATTGGTGCATTGGTGAGCTAAAGGATGGTTAAAGGCTAGAGGTTGAGCTTGATTTTGGTGTGTGTCTGATTGTCAAGGTGAGTGGGATTTAAGTTAAATGCATTTAATGCATAACGCACGATTAGTGCACTGCCATTGTACTAGGATGAATGATGCATGCCTAGACAAATAAGCCTAGGCTAGAAAACTATAAATATGTGTGTATAAGGTATGGCTAGATAAGAATG
>NW_018397281.1:694519-694760 GCF_002168275.2 Theobroma umbraticum
CATTCTTATCTAGCCATACCTTATACACACATATTTATAGTTTTCTAGCCTAGGTTTATCTGTCTAGGCATCATCATTCATCCTAGTACAATGGCAGCGCACTAATCGTGCATTACGCATTAAATGCATTTAACTTAAATCCCACTCACCTTGACAATCAGACACACTCCAAAATTAAGCTCAACCTTTAGCCTCTAACCATCCTTTAGCTCACCAATGCACCAATAGCCTCTATTCTCCC
>NW_018397281.1:694770-696339 GCF_002168275.2 Theobroma umbraticum
TCAAAACATCAAAATCATAATTATTACATAACTTTCAAAAATATCTCGATTTTTCAAAAATAACCAAATTCAATATATACATTCAATCTTTCAACAAATGAACTAATCCTTTACCTCAAGGGGAGAGAGGTTGACCAAATTTGAAAATATTTAGATCCGAGGTTATTAACCAATTAAATCAAAAATCAATTGGTAAAAATGCATTATCTTACCTCTAGATCATTTCCCAAGATTGGATCAAGCTTAAATGGGCTCCAAATGCCATTTGGAGGCTTAGGGTTCAAAGAGGGTAGAGAGAGAATGAGAAAAAAAGTTGAGAGAAAGAAATAGGGAAATGCCAATAAAACCCCTATTTTATTTTTGCTTTTTTTCTTTGATGTGTTGATACATTTGGCAATGTATTGATGCATCTGTCCTAATTTTAAATAAATGAATCTATACATTAAGCCAATGTATCGATACATTTCAGGCATAATGGTCTCAGGTGTTCTCTTCTTCAAATGTATCGATACATTTGGGGCAATGTATCGATACATTTGCTAATGTATCGATACATCTTGCCTAGATTGCATCTTTCCTTCACCTAAACATCTAAAAATCATTTCTTATTGATCTCATACCTCAAAAAACTTATATAATTCAATTTCTCATTCATATATCCTTAAATATGAATCAAATTAAATTAAATCCTCAATCTATACGATTAATTCAACATGTTCATCAAAACTCAAATAACTCCTCAAATCACGTGCCAACATCACATATAGACCATATGAAAAAATCAAGGATCTTACACAAGTGCCATATAGTGATGAGAAAAGTCGATTTATAGTTGCTCAAGCCATCGGAAGCCTTTTTACTTATTTTAAATGGTTTTCCAATACTATAATTAATTTCAAATCAAAATTTATTTTGTTTTTGGTTAAAACCTATCATAATTAGATGTTCGGTAGGGGAAACATTGAGCGGATGCCATCCTTCAACAGATGCAATCCATTTACAGTCACTCATGCTATCGATAGCCTAGTTACTCAATTTTAATGGTTTTATAATCTTATAAATGATTTCAAATGGAAATGTTTTTCCTTTTTTGTTAAACCTATAATAAATGGATGTTTGCATTAGGAAATGTGAAGCGCATGCCATCCATTGACAATTAGAGTCCATTTATAGTAGCTCATGCCATTGAAAGCCTTGTTACTCTCTTAAGTGGTTTTATAATCTTATAAATGATTTTAGATCAAAATACTTATGCTTTTTGGTTAAAACCTATCACAATTAGATGTTTACATCGAGAAACATGAAAGAAATGCCATCAATTGATAAGAAAAGTCCATTTATAGTCACTCATGCCATGGAAAGCCTTTATTACTCGCTTTAGATGGTTTTATAATCTTACAAATGATTTCAGATCGAAATCTTATTCATTTTTGGTGAAACCTATCATAATTCGATGTTTGCATTGGGAAACATAAAGTATATGTCATCCATTTACATGAACAGTCAATTTATAGTCACTTATGCCATCAAAAGCCTAGCTGCACGCTGTAAATGGTGTTATGATCTTAA
>NW_018397281.1:696349-697343 GCF_002168275.2 Theobroma umbraticum
TATCGAAATCTTTTTCATTTTTGGGTAAAACCTATCACAATTGGATGTTTACATTAGGGAATGTGAAGTGGATGCCATTCTTTGATGAGAAAAGTTCAGTTATATTAACTCATGCCATGGAAATCCTTGTTACTCGCTTTATATGATTTTATAATATTACAAATGATTTTAGATCAAAATTTTATTCATTTTTGGTTAAACCTACCATAATTGGATTTTTGCATCAGGAAATATGAAGCAATTGCTATACTTTGACAAGAAAAGTCAATTTATAGTTACTCATACCATCGAAAGCCTAGTTACACGCTTTAAATGGTCTTATAATCTCATAAATGATTTGTATCAAACTCATTTTCACTTTTAGTTAAAACTTATCATAATTGGTTGTTTGCATCAGGAAATGTGAAGTAGATGTGATCCATTAGTAAGATAATTCCATTTATTGTCACCCATGCATTTAAAACCCATGTTACTCACTTTAAATGGTTTGATAGTCTTATAAATGAGTTTAGATCAAAATCTTATTCATTTTTTGTTAAACCTTTCATAATTGAATGTTTGTATGAAGTAATATGAAGCAAATGCCATCCCGTGATGAAAAAATTGATTTATAGTCACTCATGTCATCGAAAGTCTTATAACTCGCTTTAAATGGTTCTCCAATCTTATAAATGATTTCAAGTCAAATTATTTTTCATTTTTGGTTAAAAGCTATCATAATTGGATGTTTTCTTTGGGAAACATTAAGCGGATGCCATGCCTTGACAAGAATAGTCCATTTATAGTCAGTCATGCCATCGATAACCTATTTACTCAATTTTAATGGGTTTATAATCTTATAAATGATTTCAAAGCGAAATATTTTTCCTTTTTTGTTAAAACCTATCATAATTGGATGTTTGCATTGAGAAATTTGAAGCGGATGCCATCCATTGATATTAAATGTCCATTTAAAGTCACTTAGGCCATCAAAAACCTTATTAGTCCTTTTATG
>NW_018397281.1:697353-698697 GCF_002168275.2 Theobroma umbraticum
ATCTTATAAATGATTTTAGATAGAAATCTTTGTAACACCCCTAACTTTTTATGCAAATTAATTGATTATATGCCACGTATGCCAAGTGTTTGAGGATATATTTATAGATAAATGGACACCTAGGTAAATTTTGAAGAAATATGTGATAAATCCTATAGTTTGAGGTTTTGATCTACCTTCGATGTTATGTTTATGAATTTATGTGTATGGGATTAATTTAAATGAATGATTTGTAGTGTAATATGAATAGGGAATGATTTTTGGGTGTTAAACTTGGATTTTTGGAAGCTTGAGAACTACCTACAAGGAAAGATGTATCAATACATCCTTTTATGTATCGATATACTCTTGGCAGGAAAAACAACATGAGGTGTTCTCGAGGAATTCTGTTGATACATTGATTTGGGAATTTAATGAACATGTACCAATACATTATCCCAATATATTGATACATTTGAAGTTGATAGCACCTAGGACCTTTTTACTTGAAATATATCGATACATTGTCCCAACGTATCGATTCATTTAATTAAAATATGGGCAAATGTATCGACACATCACTGGGGAAAGGCAAAAAAAAAAGGGTTTCAAGCCATTTTTTCCCTATCCTACTCTTAACTCTTTCTCTCTCTAGAAAACTCGAAAGCCTAACCCCTAAATTGAATTTTAAAGCCATTTAAGGGTATTTGGAGCTTGGAAAACCATCCTGAAGGTAAGATTTAATGTTTTTACCGATTATTTTTCAATTTAATCGATTAATAACTTAAAATTTTGATTTTTCCTAGATTTGGTAATTTTCCCTTTCTGGCTTTAATTGCAAAATTTAAAGCTAAGACTTAGGCAATTGAACTTCTAAGGTATGGGTTTAGCTCGTTAATGTAGGATTTGAGCTTAAATTGTTGGATTGCTAAGATTTAGTTAATTGTGGAATAGTTGGCATTTTTCAAAAGTTAAGATTTAATTAACAATCGGATGTTTTGATGTGTTCTAAAGAGGAAATGAAGTAATTGGGTTCGCTGGTGAGCTAAAAGAGGATTGGAGACTAAAATTAAGCTCAGTGGTGGGAGTACCTCCAATTTGTCATTGTGAGTGGGTTTGAATTAAACTACATGTGATGCAACACCCTTTGACGAAGGCATTGCCATGGTATTAGAATGTGTGTATGTATATATATGTATAAATATGATTCCCTAGATGTAAGCGCCTAGGTTAGAAAACCAAACCATAAAAAAGGTGTTTGTGTGTCGTGATGTGGGACATATGGGTGGCCTATATTGGGTGTACCTAGACTAAGATGTCTAGAGGCTAGAATGAACCCTAGGAGTAGATTTCCCTAGTTAAAGG
>NW_018397281.1:698707-701187 GCF_002168275.2 Theobroma umbraticum
ATAATTTGACCCAATGATGCCTTAAAGGTTTAAATGCACTTAGAACCTGACCGAGCTTAAAGATGACTGAAGCTCCATAAACATGAATTGAGGTTCGATAAGGAAAATGTTAATGATAAAGGCATGATGGCTTTATTTGTGGATTAGTGTTTTTGTCCAAAAGATGAATTCCAAACAGTGATCTGATTTATGGATGAGTGGAGTTGCAATCCCTTGTGACTATGTATGCATTTGCAAGGTTGGTGGTAAGTAGGGACGATCATATTAGTCCATCATGTGATTCTCGCCTGCAGTGCTTTCATGCCACCCATTTGAGAGTACTCCAAGTGATGCCGACGTTTAGAGATTTCTCCGATCAATGATCTATTTCTTCGCCAGTAGCTTTGTCCTTTAGCATGATTTAATCCTCTATCGATTGACAACCAAGCTTGATTTTACTATGTCCAAGGTAAGACCACTCGTTGACTCAATTCGTATATGTCGTGAGAAAGCCACAAGAGGCTTAGACAAATATGATATGATTATGATGTGATACTCCAGCAACTAGAGTATGTCGTAGAGAATGACTCAAGTAAATTTTGATAGGCTTTGAGGGTAAGCCTAATGATATGTACGATACCTTTGGAGATATTAAAGATGATGATATGCCCTCATATTGAGGATTTAAGGATAATAGTATGCTTTGTGTTTGGAGATGTTTGTTGGATTATGTGATTGCACTGAGGGTGTAATATTTATATATAGTTGTATATGATCTTGTTTATCTGCACCATTCACTGAGCATCATAGTAATCACCTATTTGTATACCATGTGCAAATAAATGGACCATAGAGGTTCAAGGTAAAGGTCTCCATTTTGATGTTTTCACTCGGCTGAGTCTGTCACAAGTTTCTGCATATGGTTGGCTACAATGTATGTAGGCAAAATGGGCCATTTGACTTGGGTAAAGGTCGTTATGTACGAACGTACCATAGATGGCAAACGAACAACCCTATAAACATTTGTATGAATTATGTGCTAAGGATAATATATTACATTTTTTTTATTGTGAATATTTGATTATGGAACCCTTTGGCTTTGTGTTATATGGTTGTGAACTTTAAGACTTTCTCGAATCTAGTGGGCTTGCTTGCTGGGCTCATGTGTCGATCACGGACCTTCGAGTTTGGGTTGTGACAAAGTTGGTATTAAAGCACCTAGGTTAAAGAGTCCTTAGTAAATTTGTGTCTATTAGTGAAATGTCAAGAATTAGTGTAGAGTCATGTTCATGGTTGGTGATTACAACACTAATTATAAACAAGAGGCTGCAAGAACTCCCAAATATTTTAGTAAGCTTACTCTTTAGATTTTGGAATTAAAATAATGAACATGGTATTGCTTCATCTTTGTATAAGATGCCGCCTAAGATGAGAATTGCCTCAAGGGTTACGGGAGAGCAAGGTGCCCTAGATGAGCTTATGGAACCACCATGAGTGTCCACGTCAAGGAGACATGGTAGAAGTAGAGAAACAAGACACTCAAAATGTTCAACTAAGTTATATGTACACTAGTGAGCAGAATATGGGAATTGAGGATGATTACCCTATAAGAGGAGGTATCACCTTAAAGGATTTTGCAACAAAGCTGCAAAGTTTGGCTCATGAATTTGTTGAATTCTGCAACAAAAGCAAGGCACCATCTAATGAATGGGTTATTTCTAGTTCACACGATTCAGACTATGTACCTCAATGTGAACACTAAAAAGGCACTATTAAGGTCACTTTCGTAGACTTTATGAAATTAAAGCCCTCATCATTTACTAGTTCAAATGCAAAGGAAGATCTGTAGAGATTTTTGAAGGAAATGGAACATATTTGTTTGGCTTTTAGATGCTCCACAAATTGGTTAGTGGAATTGGTGGGTTTTACACTTAAAGATGTAGCCAAAATATAGTTTGTTAGACTAAAAAGAAGTAGACATCAAGGTCAGTCCCAATAACATTGGAGGAATTCATCCAAGCTTATTTAGATAGCTTATTGCCAATAGCATGAGAGACGTAAAGGCACAAGAATTTGAGACTTTGAGATAAACCCTAGACATGTCAGCGATGGAGTATGCTTTTTAATTCACTTAACTACCAAGATATGCTCTTGACTTGGTCTTAACTAAGCAAAAAAGGATCAAAAGATTCATTCAGGTAGTAATGAAGACCTTATTTAAAGTCTTAGCCACCCAAAGGTTTGCCTCATATGCAGCAATGGTGGATGCTACTAAACTGATTGAAATCAAGGGATTAAAATCTAGAATGAAAGAAGGTAGAGGTCGAAAAGCTCAGATGCAGGGCCATCAAGGCCAAAGAGATTCTAGCGTGACTAAGAGTCTTGCATTCATACTGTCAGGATGAGCATGCAGCCAATTGGGATTGGTTAAGGCTTGGTTCCAATCATACAATAGTGTCATTCATATTGAATGATTAGAGGTTTTTCTTCATCAATAAGAC
>NW_018397281.1:701197-702113 GCF_002168275.2 Theobroma umbraticum
ATGAGTTATAAGTCTAATTGGATGAAGTCTATGAGACTAATATGCCTTGTAAGGGAACTGCAATAGATTGAAGTTATGAGATCCTTATGCATCAAAGCATAATCTCAAAATGTTCCTTGTCAATGTATCATTGAGACTAGGCATCAATGATGCTTAAAGACTAGCATATTCTATGTTCCTTACTTTAGAAGTAAGCAATTGATCTCATACATTAAAGCATAGAGATTCTTGGAACTAGAATATAGGTGCTTGCTTAGGAAAGCAAGTTCACTGAACATGACCTACCATGAGAAGCGCATTCGGTAATACACTCTAGTGTCTATCCAACACTTCTCATGTGTTAGTTGTGTAAATACTCCTTAGACTCGAGACACCAAATTGTCTTATGTGTAAAGTGCTATGCTTTGACTATATTCCTACGGGTTCCTAACCAAAGATGCCAAAACAGGATGCTTTTGGGTATAGTATAAAGCACATGAAGGCAAATGAGTTGTCAAGATAGGAATCATCACCTCAAGTGTTTTAGAGGACATATCCTATCAGTTGTTGGTTAACATTAGCTTATTGAAGTCCTTAGCTAAGGGGACATGGTGATTTTGAAAAAGGCTTCATAACTCTCTATCAAGCTAATGCTATAACTATAGGAACAAATATTGAGGTCAATAAGAGTAGACATTGTATCAAGCTTTTATCATCTCTAGGGTATATGATGAGGGAATGAATTACACTAATAAACTGTACACTGAAAGGTTGTCAAAGAACCCTTTGACTCTCCTAAAAATTGGGTGGCCGTGATGCATTGCTAGATGCCAATCTTGGTTTATGGAATTGATTATAAATTAATTGATTGGAATTTAATTAATCAATTAAGTCATTAGTCAATTCCATTGCCAATATGTTAGGAACCTAATGGGTC
>NW_018397281.1:702123-703531 GCF_002168275.2 Theobroma umbraticum
ATTGCATTTGAATTAAATTGGGAGAGTGATGATTTAAGCAATACTTAAATCACATGCTAGGTAATTAACTTCTATAAACTTAACTAAAAGAGTGTAATTAAGTTTTACTCATAATTATAAATAATTTTAATTATAAGGCCTTGATTGCGAAATATAAAGGAAATTAATCTTGATTTTAACTTTCAAGTACTTAATAAAAAGAGTTTAATTAAGTAATGGGCCCAATATTATAATGCGTTATAATATTAAGAGCTTAATTACAAAATTGAAGTTAGTTTAACCCAGCTATATAAGTTGCCTTTTGACTATTTTCCATATGAGAGTTTTTCATAATTGAAGAAAACCTACTTTCTATCAAAAAAAAGAAAAGTGTTTTCTCTTTTTGCCACCACTCCATTTGTGTGAAAGAGAAAATTGCTTATGAAGTAATTTTCAAGAGAGGTTTGTCTAAGAATGTGAAAAACAAGAAAAGGACAATTGTTGTCCTCTTTGCTAACTCAAAGTATAGTTAAAAAATCCCTCATTTGTTGAAGGTTCAGGTGCAATCGTGTGTACTACTGTTGGAGGCCAAGCACTTGATTGGTTAGGGTTTTTGCTCCTTCTGGTGTTCGCAGGATTGTTTTTGGAAGTGCCATTGTGATGACAAAATTACTTGGCAAGGTAACTTTCTGAATAACAATTTATTTTGTGCTTGTATGTGTTAAATATCACCAAAGTGATCCATGGGTGAAGGCATGATTTGGTTGTTTAGTTATAAAATTTTAATTTTCTTTTCGCTGCATATTTTCAGCATGCCGTCTGTAGCCAAACCCATCCGTGGTATCAGAGCCTTCCTTCGTTTGAATATAACACACTGTTATGCCTATTGTTGTTAATGCTTTGTTGAAAAGGAATATGGGGTGTTCGGGTTTTGTTCTACACAAAGTAGTAAGTTTTATAGTTTTACAATTTGTTCTAGCTATTTTGATTTCTTGATAGATTTTAATTGCAAAATTTAAAATTAATTTGTCATAATATTAATCTCACTTTAATGTCAAAATATTGCTGAATAATAAGTGCATGTGAAGGACAAGTTAATTTAGCAAATAAAGATTCGATCTCATGACATCATGGTGTGATTTAAATGGCAGAACTCAGTTTTGTCCAGCCATGGTATTGGTCCATTTTCAGCTATAAAAGTGGGGTTTAAGTGCTTCATAAAATGTAGGAAAATTAAGGGATCAATACATATTGGAAATGTTCCAAGATGGGTGATTGTGGGTGGCTAATGGGGGAGGTAAAGCTACCAAAACGTGGCTGAAACAGCTGCTGTTTGCTGCAGTGACAGTCACGGTTTTGTTTGGCTTGGCAACTGAGAAAGGCCTAAATTTGTGCAATTAGTTGCACCAAATGGTTCAGGATTTTTTTA
>NW_018397281.1:703541-704538 GCF_002168275.2 Theobroma umbraticum
ATTATCCAAATTGTTGCCAAGAATTTTAAGGATTTAAATCCCTAGAATTAGGACTTCATAAAACTGAGTTGGTGGATTCAAAACTGTTGCTGCCTTTACAGCAGCTAGCCACGGTTTTGAATTTTTTTGACAGAAAAAAATGTTTATTAAAATCTTGGAAAACTACTATGGAATTGCTCCATAAGGTGTCTATTAAGGAAATTTTAATTGGGAATTAAATTCCTGATTTATACCACTAAATAGCGTCAAAAGAAAGACAACCAAAACTGCCTCTGCAGATAAAGCTCATGGTTTTCAATTTTTTTTTAACAAAAAAAACGTCTCGTAAAATCCTGAAAAAATATTATGGAAAATTTCCATGAGTTATCTACTAGGATAAATTTTATTAGGAATTAAGGTCCTAAGTTTTAATCACAAAGAATTTCAAAAGTACTTAGAAACCGATTCTGACGCCTGCAGATAAAAGTCATAGTTTTTGAATTTTTTGAATAGCCAAATCACCTCCTAAAATCCTGAAATTTATTCTGGAATAGTTACATGAGTTATACATCAGGATAAATTTTATTAGGAATTAAATTCCTAAGTTTTGGTGACAAAGTATTTCAAAAAGTCTCGAAAACCGATTCTGCCACCTGCAGATAAAGGTCACAGTTTTTGAACGGCCACATCACCTCCTAAAATCCTGAAAATTTATTTTGGAATGGTTCCATGAGTTAGCTATCAGGATAAATTTTATTGGAATTAAATTCCAAAATATACACCATTATAATACTGATTTTTTAAACATTTAATTTAAGGAATATGATTCCTAAAATTAACGATGTCAAAGATGATGCATTAGCATCCACAAATAAAGAAATGTAGTTTCTAAAATTATGGATGTTAAAATATTTTCATTAGCCATTTAAATATTTATGGAATATGTTCCATAAAGATTGACAATTTATTTAATAAATTATGCAACATGTTTCCTTAATTTAAGGGTGTCAAAATTTAA
>NW_018397281.1:704548-704710 GCF_002168275.2 Theobroma umbraticum
ACAACATTAATTTAGGAATTAGATTCCTAAGAGTAGTGGGAGTCTAAATACATATGAACAAATCTTGTTTTGAATTGACTTCTTACAAGAAGATAATTCTACTTTGACATTAAATTTAAAAATTGAATTGTCCAAGTTATTTCCTAATAAGATTAGGTAATA
>NW_018397281.1:704720-705225 GCF_002168275.2 Theobroma umbraticum
AATTTTTAATTAAATGAGATTAATACTAGGTTGTGTAAAATGTTTAGGGGCACAAATTAGAATTGTTTTCATTTGTAATTTGTAATAAAAATTTAATTCTAATCCTAAGAAGATTAGAAATGGATAAATTACTAATTTTGATTAGTAATACTTACCATATATGAAAGAATTAAATGGTTACTTGAAAATTTGAAATTGGCAAAATTCAAATGTTGGAAATTGCTAATCTCAAATAGCTCATATAATTAACAATTTGAATGGGACACGTGTTTAAATTTTATTCATGTTGTTGAATATATGTGGATGATTACAGCCTTAGGCCCAACATGATTATGCTATGCTTGAATGTATATTCTTGGTAATTTTGAAACAGGGCCTTTATGTCCTGCCTTATCTCTTTATCTTGGTTTGTAAAATTCTTTCTTTGTCTTACTCCCTTCGAATGTAACTTGAGGTTTCTGCATTCAAATGTAATTAGAATTAGGATAGATTAGGAATTGAATTT
>NW_018397281.1:705325-707210 GCF_002168275.2 Theobroma umbraticum
AGAGTTTGACCAAATCTGAAAATATTTAGATCTGAGGTTATTAACCAACTAAATCGAAAATCAATCAGTAAAAATGTGTACTCTTACCTCCGAATAATTTTCCAAGGTTTAAGGTTTCAAAAGGGGTAGAAAGAGAAAGAAAGAGAAAAAGCTAATAGAGAAATGGGCCGAAAATGCCGAAACCATTTTTTATTTTTGTCTTTCCTCATTGGTGTATCGATACATTTGTTAATGTATCGACACATTTGCCCATATTTTGACTAAATGGATCGATACATTTCAAGTATAATGGTCTTGGGTGCTCTCTACCTCAAATGTATCGATACATTGGGGCAATGTATTGATACATGTTCATCATTCCCAGAATGTATCGATACATTTACTAATGTATCAGTACAGCTGGCCCAAATTGCATTTTTTTGACAAGCTAACTTCCAAAAATCTAAACTTTAACACCTTCAAATCATTCCCTATTAATCTCATACCTCAAATAACTCATATAATTCAAATCCTCATACTTATATTCTCAAATATACAACAAATTAAATCAAATCCTCAAGCTATAAGATTAATTCATCATTTGATCAATATTTACCTTAATGTCGTATTTAGGTATCAAAGTGCCAAACATATGCACAACATTATTTCACCCTTCACATGCTCATTTGTCATATTCAATGCTCTATGGACATAAGAATACCCATAAAGTCTTAAACATATACACAAAAAACTCAATTCTGCTTATCAATTGGCTTGGAGCACATCATAGTTCATACCGAAAAAAAAAGGTGTTACATTTTCCCCTGATCACAAAAATTCATCCTCTAATTTTAATCTTACTAAGTGAGATCATATACTATCCATATAAAATTCATTATGTAATCTCAAGAATTTAATCCCAACTCCAATACTTGTTTGAGTGGTAATCTCCTCACAAGTGTCAAAACCCTTGCTAATTCATCACACATAGAGCACATTCAAACATAATTAACCTCAATTTACTTCAAAGTCATTTTAGTGCCATCTTTCTAATCTTTGCCAACTCATCATATTATGGCAACCCAGTACCCCTTATGAAAAACTGATCGACAAAATTAACCTCATATTTTCTTGTGTTAGGCATATCATGCTTTAGCCAATTTAGAGAACATTAATTCCTATTCTAAAAATATTGCACATCAAAATATCTTAAGGCTTCATGGACCTTTAGACTTAAGATCATCAATCTAGTCAAATTTTGTCAGATCCAAATATCAATCTCTGAGAGATTTCATAATCTAGCACATTGGCCCTTAACACATTTTCAAGCACTTACCTCTTGAGCTCGTATTGACCATCCACTTATGGATGTTGTACCATCTTGAGTACCTTGATCTGACACATAAGGCATTTCTTACAGCTTTTCAAAACCAATTAATAATGGGTGTCCCCTCGTTTAGCTTGCACATGTTGGCATATGCCCTTGAGCCAATTAGATTGGTCAAGGAATATATATTGTCATTTAATGCATATTTAATAGTATAATTATATGTGAGAGAAGGTTTTTTCTTTGTGTTAGTGCAATAATAAAGAGTTATTAAGTACTAATTGGATGAAGCCCATGAAACATAGAAGGCCTTGATAGGGAATTGTAAAATTGTTACAGTTATGAGATCACTATGGATCAAACCTATGTTCCTAAAATTGTTCTTCATCATTATATTGTCAAGACAGGGCATTGACAATGCTCAAAGACTGGTACATGTCAGCCTTCTTACTTGAAAAGTAAGCAATCGATCTCATAGATTGAAGTATATTGGATACTTGAGGATAACATGTAGGTGCTTGTTAAAGAACACGTTCAGTGAACATGACCCGCTATGAGAACTCCATTTGATATTTCACT
>NW_018397281.1:707220-709319 GCF_002168275.2 Theobroma umbraticum
TGAAAAATGTTCTCATGTGATAGTCATACAACTAGTCCTTCAACTTAAGACACTAGGTCATCTTGTATTTGGAATGACATACTTTGATTTCACCCCTACGGGTTTGGAAGCAACCAAATGCCTAAACAAGGTGTTTTTGGGTATGCCTTGAAGCATGCGAAGGTGAATGAGTGGTCAAGAGAGGATTCATCATTCTAAGTGAAATGAGGGGATGTATCTCACTTGTTCTTAATTCTTGATTAACTTGTATAAAGTCTTTGGCCGAAGAATGATGAATTTTAGGAAAGTTAGTTTTCTGAATTCATAAGGTCAGTCATGAATTATGAGAACTAATATGGAATGTCACGAGTACACACTGAGCCATGCTTAATGACATATCCAAGATATTTGATGAAAGTACCGTATTGCAATGAGAGGCTTATCACTGAAGGGCTTTGTCAAATTCTTTAATTGAGTCTCTAACATTTGGGTGGTCATGATGTATTGCTAAATGCCACTCATGATCTATAAATATGAATTAATTATCAAATTGATATTTGAATATGATTTGTATTTACTACCAACATGTCAGAAGCCTAATGGGTCACACATATTAAATGACTTGATAGGGATTAAATATGGATAATTAATTAAGTTGGACTTAATTGAAAGAGACCAAAATAAAGTGAGAAATTAATTAAGTTTTCAGAGACTTAATTAAATTAAAATACAACTATTGTATTTAGGGTTACAAATTAGCTTGGCTATATAAATATGTTATATTAGCAAACTAAAAACTTGAAGCCTTCAACCACTTTTTTGCCATTTCATAAAATAAGAAAAGAAAAATAGTTTCTTTGTCTGACAAAAAAAAGATTCGGTAAGAATTTTAGTCTTTTTGTTTTAGAAACAAAGCATGCTAGTACAAGTAAAATCCTACCTTGGAGAAGGTCTTATTTAGTCACTGTGTAGATTACTATTAGAGGCCAAACACTTAAGTGACTGAAGATTTGACAATCCTAAAGGTGAAGAAGTGAAGATTTTTGGATTTCATTGGCTGTTGATTACAATATCTAGAGCAAGGTATGTAACTTTAAACTTATGAATGTTTATAATTAGTTTGAAAGTTACATGAAAAACACAAACATTGATCCTATAAGTTTCGACTGTTTCTTTGATTAAATATTAATTTTTTTTACTGCATTATATATTATAATTTTTGATTATTTTTCATGTTTGAGCATGAGGTCGAATCCCAACAGCATATACACAAGGGATGCATTCAAGTGGAGTTGCAATTAAATCATCATAGTAATCAACTAGCCCCCTCAAATAATTCATATGTCTTGCTTGCTATCATGCGCCTTGGGCTTTTCTCTATTGTTTCCATGTACTAGGGTCTACTTGTACCCTACCTTTAGACATCACATATTTTCAAAAGCCATTACTACTCATCAAATTAATATTAGGGACTTAACACTCAAGCAATGCTATTTAAGCACAAAATGTTGGCCATAAGCATGACTACAAACTTATTTAGTTGTCCCTTCACACATAAGTAAAAGCACCACATGCTATGAATCATAATCCAACTTTTGTCTTATCATTATCAAGCAATCCTTCACTTTCATTTGCCTTACCTTTTTAAGCACATTGAGACTAGAACATTGTCGGGTTGACAAAACGGCAAGAAATCATTGCCTAGAAAACACATTCCTGTGTATTCTTTTAATCACAATAACTGCAGATACTGCACAACATGTTAGTCCAGTGCTTCAGCTTTCATACATATTCATTAGCTCCTTGAGCTTTAACATTTTCCATTTTTGGAGGAACTTCTCAAACTGCTTCACTAAAGGCATTCATAGAATAGACACAAGTCCATAATGTGGTCCAAAGCCTATATTAGTGACTATACAACTTTAAGTTTCCACTATTAGCCACCGAGCATAACTCTCATCATGGGTATATATTTATGTACTACCCCACCATTTGTAAGCCACTCATGGCCATCCAAATTCATTCTCATGATTAGGCTCAATATTATCTTATCTTCTATATCTTTCACCCTGACAATCATCCTATTATCCTACATGCACAACTTATTATAGTCAAACTTG
>NW_018397281.1:709419-709544 GCF_002168275.2 Theobroma umbraticum
TCTCTGCCCATTGCTTTGGCACGTGCATGATTTGTTCTCCACCCAGTGCTTTGCGTTGTGCGTCATTTGTTTCTTCACTTGTTGGTTACCGTGTGTGATCTGACTGTGTCTCGGGCAGGACCACT
>NW_018397281.1:709554-709768 GCF_002168275.2 Theobroma umbraticum
TATTTGATTATGATAACATGCATTGGAGATGGCATGATCTAATTTGAATATGAAATTGTGGTAAATGGTTGTGAATGATATTGATGGAATACCTCAGAATAAGCAATTATATAAAAACAAGATTTGCGGTTGGGCTCGGCAATTGAGGTGTGCCTATAAAGCCTAGTTGGATGATAATAACTTTAAAGGTAAGCCTTGAATTGATATGATTGGT
>NW_018397281.1:709778-710857 GCF_002168275.2 Theobroma umbraticum
TAGAACTTGGAAATTTATGGATATGATGCAGTGTCGATATGTGATTCGACAAGTTTGACTATAATAAGTTGTGCATGTAGGATAATAGGATGATTGCCAGGGTGAAAGATATATAAGATAAGATAATATTGAGCCTAATCAGGAGAATGAATTTGGATGGCCATGAGTGGCTTACAAATGGTTGCATAGTATATAAATATATACTAGTGATGAGAGTTATGCTCGGTGGCTAATAGTGGAAACTTAAAGTTGTATAGCCACTGATATAGGCTTTGGACCACATTATGGACTTGTGTCTATTCTATGAATGCCCTTGGTGAAGCAGTTTGAGAAGTTCCTCCCAAAATGGAAAATGTTGAAGCTCAATGAGCTAATGAATATGTGTGAAAGTTGGAGCATTGGACTAACATGTTGTGCAGTATATGTAGTTATTGTGACGAAAAGAGTACGCAATAATGTGTTTTTTAGGCAATGATTTCTTGCTGTTATGTCAACTCGACAATGTTCTAGTCTCAATGTACTTAAAAAGGTAGGGCACATGAAAGTGAAGGATTGCTTGATAATGATAAAGCAAAAGTTGGATTATGATTCGTAGCATGTGGTGCTCTTACTTATGTGTGAAGGGACAACTAAATAAGTTTGTAGTCATGCTTATGGCCATCATTTTGTGCTTAAATAGCAATGATTGAGTGTTAAGTCCCTAATATTAATTTAATGAGTAGTAATGGCTTTTGAAAATATGTGATGTCTGAAGGTAGGGTACAAGTAGACCCTAGTACATGGAAATAGTAGAGAAAAGCCCAAGGCGCATGATAGCAAGCAAGACATATGAATTATTTGAAGGGGCTGGTTGATTACTATGATGATTTGATTGCAACTCCACTTGAATGTATCCCTTGCATATGTGCTATTGGGATTCGACCTCATGCTCAAACATGAAAAATACTCAAAAATTAAAATATATAATGTAGCAAAAAAATAAAATAATATTTAATCAAAGAAACAATCGAAACTTATAGGATCAATGTTTGTGTTTTTCATGTAGCTTTCAAACTAATTATAAACACTCATAAGTTTAA
>NW_018397281.1:710867-711091 GCF_002168275.2 Theobroma umbraticum
CCTTGCTCTAGATATCGTAATCAACAGCCAATTAAATCTAAAAATCTTCACTTCTTCACCTTTACGATTTGTCAAATCTTCAGCCACCTAAGTGTTTGGCCTCTGATAGTAATATACATAGTGACTGAATAAGACCTTCTCTAAGGTAAGATTTTACTTGTACTAGCAAGTTTTGTTTCTAAAACAAAAAGACTAAAATTCTTGCCAAATCTTATTTTTGTCAG
>NW_018397281.1:711101-711192 GCF_002168275.2 Theobroma umbraticum
CTATTTTTCTTTTCTTATTTTATGAAATGGCGAAAAAGTGATTGAAGGCTTCAAGTTTTTAGTTTGCTAATATAACATATTTATATAGCCA
>NW_018397281.1:711419-711699 GCF_002168275.2 Theobroma umbraticum
TGAGAACTTAATTAATTTCTCGCTTTATTTTGGTCTTTTTAAATTAGGTCCAACTTAATTAATTATGCTTATTTAATCTCAATCAAGCCATTTAATGTGTGTGACCCATTAGGCTTCTAACATATTGGCAATAAATACAAATCATATTCAAATATCAATTTGATAATTAATTCATATTTATAGATTATGAGCGGCATTTAGCAATACATCATGACCACCCAAATGTTAGAGAGTGAATTAAGGAATTTGACAAAGCGCTTCAGTGATAAGCCTCTCAATG
>NW_018397281.1:711709-711844 GCF_002168275.2 Theobroma umbraticum
CTTTCATCAAATATCCTGGATATGTCATTAAGCATGGCTCAATGTCTACTCGTGACATTCCATATTAGTTCTCATTATTCATGACTGACCTTATGAATTTTGGAAACTAACTTTCCTCAAATTCATCATGCTTTG
>NW_018397281.1:712168-712348 GCF_002168275.2 Theobroma umbraticum
GTATGTCATTCTCCATACAAGATGACCTGGTGTCTCAAGTCTAAGGACTAGTTGTACCCCTATCACATGAGAACATTTTTCATATACACTTGAGTGAAATACCAAATGAAGCTCTCATAGCGGGTCATGCTCACGGAACGTGTTCTTTAACAAGCACCTACATGTTATCCTCAAGTATCC
>NW_018397281.1:712358-712801 GCF_002168275.2 Theobroma umbraticum
AATCTATGAGATCGATTGCTTACTTCCCAAGTAAGAAGGCTAACATGTACCAATCTTTGAGCATTGTCAATACCCTGCCTTGACAATATAATGACGAAGAACAATTTTAGGAACATAGGTTTTATGCATAGTGATCTCATAATTGTAACAATTTTACAATTCCCTTGCAAAGCCTTTTATGTTCCATGGGCTTCATCCAATTAGTACTTAATAACTCTTTATTATTGGACTAACATAAAGAAAAACCTTTATCACATATAATTATACTATTAAATATGCATTAAATGGTAATATATATTCCTTGACCAATCTAATTGGCTCAAGGGCATATACCAACATGTGCAAGATGAACGAGGGGACATCCATCATTAATTGGTTTTGAAAAGCTATAAGAAATGCCTTATGTGTCAGATCAAGGTACTCAAGATGGTACAACATCCATA
>NW_018397281.1:712947-713321 GCF_002168275.2 Theobroma umbraticum
TATTTGGATCTGACAAAATTTGACTAGATTGATGATCTTAAGTCTAAAGGTCCACGAAGCCTTAGGATATTTTGATGTGCAATATTTTGAGAATAGAGATTAATGTTCTCTATATTGGCTAAAGCATGATATGCCTAACACAAGAAATGATGAGATTAATTTTGTCGATCAATTTTTCAGAAGGAGTATTGAGTTGCCATAATATGATGAGTTGGCAAAGATTAGAAAGATGGAACTAAATTGACTTTGAAGTAAATTGAGGTTAATTATGTTTGAATGCGCTCTATGTGTGATGAATTAGCAAGGGTTTTGACACTTGCGAGGAGATTACCACTCAAACAAGTATTGGAGTTGGGATTAAATTCTTGAGATTA
>NW_018397281.1:713671-718036 GCF_002168275.2 Theobroma umbraticum
TATATTTGAGAATATAAGTATGAGGATTTGAATTATATGAGTTATTTGAGGTATCAGATTAATAGGGAATGATTTTAAGGTGTTAAAGTTTAGATTTTTGGAAGTTAGGTTGTCGAAAAAATGCAATTTGGGCCAGTTGTACTGATACATTAGTAAATGTATTGATACATTCTTGGAATGATGAGCATGTATCGATACATTTCCCCAATGTATCGATACATTTGAGGTAGAGAGCACATAGGACCATTATACTTGAAATATATCGATACATTAACAAATGCATCGATACACCAATGAGGAAAGACAAAAATAAAAAATGGTTTCGGCATTTTCGACCCACCTCTCTATTAGCTTTTTCTCTTTCTTTCTTTCTCTACCCCTTTTGAAACCTTAAACCCCTAAATGCCATTTGGAACTTATTTAAGCTAGGTCCAAGCTTGGAAAATGATTCAGAGGTAAGAGTACACATCTTTACTGATTGATTTTTTATTTAGTTGGTTAATAACCTCAGATCTAAATATTTTCAGATTTGGTCAAACTCTTTTCCCTTGAGTTTATTAGAGATTTTGGAGCTAAGGATTGGGTAAACCAGCCATTAAGGTAAGGATTTAGCTCATCATTGAAGGATTTGAGATCATTTATAGAATTTGGGTATTTTTGAAAAGTTAAGATATTTTCGAAAGCTAGGAAATAATTATGATTTTGATCTTTTGATTTGTTCAGGAGAGAATCAAGACTATTGACATGCTTGTGAGCTGGAGGACTGCTAAAAGCCAAAAGTTGAGCTTCATTACGGTGTGCCTTCGATTGTCGAGGTGAGTTAGATTTAATTAAATGCATGTGATGCATTTCACATAATGTATGCACTGCTATGGTACTTAAATGTTGTGTGCATCCCTAGATGAGAATGGCTAGGCTAGAAAATTGATATGTATATATATATATATATGTGTGTGTGTCTGTGTGTATGTTTGCTTAGAAATATGTGCCTAGGTTAGAGAACAAACATGATTGTGTGCCTAGATGAGGATGCCTAGGCTATTTAGTTATCTGCGAAAGGAAATTATGTTTGTGTTATGTACAGTGAGCCACCTGATGGTATTGTGTTGGAACCCATGGTATGTAGGACCTAGAGTAAAAGGCCTACACATGGTGTGATATGAATTATGGATTAAGGACTGTGCCAAATTATAATGAATGGATTGCTTAACTAGGCTTATGGGCATGATATGTATTTTGCTTAGTGGCACAACAATTGAGATGATATTAAATATGTGAGGCCAAAAGGCCATGATTGCTTATGGAGATGATTTATGCATGAATGCCCACGTAATTGTGGTTGATTTTAGGATATGCATGATGCTGTTAAGCCATGATTGATTGGGTTCAATATGATAAATACCCATGTGGGGATTAAAGGCATGAAAGCCTAGTAGATTGAATTACTTTTGTTTGATGATGCCTTAGAGATTTGAAAGCACTTAGAATTAAGCCATGCTTAGAACGTTGAATTTGAAATATGATTTGAAGTGGACATGTGGAATGTCACAAGCATGATGGCTTGATTTGTGGATTCGCTTTCGATTCGAGGGATGAATTCTAGATGTTGATTTGACTTGTGGTTTATTGGAGTCCCACTCCCTATGACTTTGTGTGGATGATTGTAAGCAAAAACGGTTGCATTAATCCTGCTTATGATTTCTACCTGCAGTGCTTTGATGCCATTTATTGAGATTATTCCCAAGGATGCTGACATCTAGAGGCTTTTCCAATTGATGATTATGATTCACCGCTAACTGTTTTGGCACTCTGAGTGATTTGTTCTTCACTCGTTTCTTCGGCACCCACATGATTTATTTCTTTGCCAATTATTTTAGCACTGTGCGTGATTTGTTCTCCGCTTGTTACTTCAGCACATGGATGATCTGGTTCTTCTCCGGTTGGCCACCAAGCGTGATCCGACTATGTCCAATGCAAGACCATTCATTTGATTTCATTTGACTATGATAACATGCATCAGGGATGGCCTGGTTTGCTTTGAAGGATGAATATGTTGTGACCGCTATGAATGATATTTGATGAAATGCTTCGAAATAAGCAATTATTTTTAAATAAGATTTGAACTTGTTCCTTGCCACAAAAGTGTGCCTATGAAGCCCATTTTAATGATAACAGCTTTAAAGATAAGCCTATAATTGATATGATTTGATATGAGTACATAGAATTTGGCAATTTTGGATATGATAGACCGTTGAGATGTGACTCGGCAAGATTTGATATGATAATTTGTGTACGTAGGATATTAGGATAATCCTCACACCTTTTAATTGGAGATGTTTGAATGTAAAAGTCTTATAGGTAGATAGGAATAATTATAATTTATATGTAAAATATGATGCTGTGATAATATTCCTTCACTGAGAGTTAGATGACTCACCCTTCTGTTATACCATATGTAGATAAAAGAAGCTATGGGGTTATGTGGCAAGTGTTGTCGAATGAACATATATGTAATTGGCATCCGATAGGTCTCCTTCCCATTGTGTCACTTTGTTGAGTTTGTATGGGCCATTCGCCTTGAAGTCTTATTAGTTGTAAATATGTCAGGCACAATGTGCCTTTTGAATTGTATAAAGTTTGTTATGTACGAACTCGATTTGATGGCCTGTGTATGGCCCTATGAACTTTGAATTGATTGTGAGCTTGGGATAATGTATTGTACTTGAATTTGTTATGAATATTTGATTATTAAATCCCTTGGCTCTATGTTATATGATTGTGAACTCTGAGGCTTGTCTACGGGGCTCGTGCGCAGGTCACAGACACTCGTGTTTAGGTCATGACATTCATGATTCAAGCTAAGGATGAGAACAATCCTAAGCTTAATAGATCTTATGATGATCATGGGTAAGGTCAAAGTGCCACTCACGCAACTTGGATGATTGTTCACGCAAGGTGAACCAGATGATAGTCAGAACTTTGTGCATTACCACTTGAGTGGGGCGAGACCACGCAATAGATCATGGATGAGGTCGATGTGCCATTCACAATACCGCACTAGGAACTTAAAATAAAGGGTGTTAAACCACTATTCATCGAAATGGGGCAGACCCATTCATAGTAAGTATCGATACATTCTCAACAGAATGCTACAGGAGGCACTCTATGTGAAATGTCTCGATACAATACCATGGCTGTCGATAGATTTCTTGCTTGTATCGATACATTCTAGAATGTATTGATAAAATTGTTGTAGAATTAGCTTCACATGTGATTTTAGATAGGTTTTCAAGATTAAATGGTTTTTAATGAATTTAGGTAAGGATGTTTTCCATGCAATGTTGTTTAGAGGATGATTAAATGCTACGTTTCATGAATATCATGGTAATAAGAAAGGATTTGTGAATCATATGTATTTATAATTGCATGGTTATAAAAAACTCATAATTCCTACTCATATAACGGTCATATAAGATGAGTCCACCAAATGATCGAACAAGAATGATTGGATAATAATCTTTATTCAATAAATTCAAAGTAGTTGAATGTATTGAATAAGATAAAAATATTTTGTTCAAATCATAAGGTTCGTGGGAGTAAGATAAATTACATTAAAAGTGAATAAGATACATTTATCAGTCTAAGAAAAACCAAATAGAACCAGAGTTAAAGCCTAAAAAGGCACTTAACAAAAGAATTTAGGATGACATGTTAAAGGAGTTTAGCATAGAGAGAATCCTAAATGTTAAAAGTGGCACAAAGTCATGATTGGGTATAGAGAGAATCCTAAATGTTAAAAGTGGCACAAAGTCATGATTGGGTAGTTGTATTGGATTGGTTCCAAAACTAGAGATAACTGCATGATTATATCTACAATTAGATACAAACCTTTTGTTTAGGGTACAAAAGACAAGCTATTTGCATCATTAGTTTAATGAACCAATAAATGATTCTAAGTTTTTAAAGTAACAACAAGAGCTATAATAATGGAATCAATGTCTTGTTGTGATCTAAATTAGCATTTCAATTATTACAATGGAGATTGTCAAACATATTAATTAACAAATTCCCCAATATTGCAATTTAAGTTGTCCTAGTAAAGACACAGTAGCTAAGCAAAAGAGTTCAATATTGGATACATTAGCAATTGGCTTAGGTGTAAGTGGGAGATTATTAGTATATGCCTTTGAGCCAATTAGATTGGTCAAAGAATATATATTATCATTTAATGCATACTTAATCATATAACTATATGTGATAGAGGCTTTTCTTCATGTTAATGCAATAATAAAGAGTTATTAAGTACTAATTAGATGAAGCCCATGGAACATAATTGCCTTACAAGAGAATTGTAAAGTTGTTAGA
>NW_018397281.1:718046-718402 GCF_002168275.2 Theobroma umbraticum
CACTCTACATCAAAGCCATGTTCTTAAAATCATTCATAGTCATTATATTGTCAAGACAGGGCATTGACAATGCTCAAAAATTGGTACATGTTAAGCCTCCTTACTTGGGAAGTAAGCAATTTGTAACACCCCCAATCCTGATGTTAGTTGTGCATGATGCTAAACTAACTTATAGTTGATGATAACCTCAATGTGTATGTTTATGATCTTGAGGAATGCTTATGTCCATAAAGAGAAATGGTCATGAAATGTATGAGTGTGTAAAAGATAAAATGATGTTGTGCATAAACTTGGCACATGAATGATATAATGTGTATGTTTGGTACTAAATTGAATATGATATGTATGTAAATTAT
>NW_018397281.1:718412-719517 GCF_002168275.2 Theobroma umbraticum
ATTGATATACTATGTGACATAAAGCATGAATGAGAATTGGTGTTCATGATGGACTTATGTGTTGATTTAAGTGAAATATGAATGATTGGACGTTGTGGGGAAGATTTACAATGAGTTTAGACCTTTAAAGAACCAATTTTCATGAAATTGGACATAAAGATTCGATCCTAGTGCATAGAAGATCGAATTTATGAAGTAAAAGGCTAAAGAGGAAAGCGCATTGGCCCAGGATAGAGTATAAACCCCTTATAGTCAATCCTAGGGTAGCAAATGGGAGCAAAGGTAAACAAGCTGGTCTAGGATCAAGTACTAGCTCCCATAGTCAATCTTAGACTCCCAGATCAATTAAATTAGGTTTAAAAGCCCTTCAATGAGAATTACTTCATTTTCTCTCTATACCACATTCTTGCACCCATTTTCTCCCAACTCTTACACTTTTCAAACCCATAATTCTTCAGCAACAAATCATGGATTTTGAGTGTTAGAAGTAGAGATTTCGCTTTAAAAAGCTTGTTTAATGATTTTCACTTTCTCTCTCTAAAACCAAACCCTAGCTTCCAAGAATGACTTTTTGAAGCACTAGGAGTTTTTTGGAGTATATTTCGAGCTTGGGAAATGCTTTTGGATGTAAGATAAAGCATTATTGCCAATTTATTTCCAATTTAAGTAATTGATGACTTAGATTTAAATTGATGCAACTTTGGTGGAAAAATTACCCCCTTTAGTTAGCTTGATATTTGCGATAAACAATAGCACAACCCAAGTTCTAAGGTATGAATTAGCCCATTGTTGAAGGATTTAAGTTTATTTATTAATATGCTCAAGATTTATCTATTTTTAAAAAATCTGTCATTTTTTAAAAGCCAAAATTTAATAGGTTTGCAATGTTTAGATGTGCTTAAAGGAAAAATTGAAGCTATTTGACTTGTTTGTGACCTGAAATATGATTGGAGGCTAAGGATTTAACCTCGACTGAGGAGCACTTCCAAAGTGTCGAGGTGAGTGGGAAACGTTTATGCATAAGAGCAGAATGACTACGGTGCATATATGCATCAAAATGATAATGCATAATGTATGCTATGTATGAGCTATAAACATGTCTAGA
>NW_018397281.1:719617-720637 GCF_002168275.2 Theobroma umbraticum
CAAAGCACTGGGTGGAGAACAAATCATGCACGTGCCAAAGCAATGGGCAGAGAACATATCACACAAGTGCTAAAGCAACAAGTGGAGAACAAATCATCGACCTGAGTAAACTCTCGACCTCGGCATCACCTCGAGTAATCTCAACAGAAGGCATTAAAGCACTGCAGGCAAGAATCACAAGTAGGGTTATTTCCATTATCCCTACAGGCATACAAAAGTCACTGGGCGTAGAGCTCCACTCCACCTCAAGTCAAATCAATGTTTGAAATGCATCCTTCGAACGAAACCCAAATCCACAAGTCAAACCATAATGCTTGTAACATTCCATATGTCCACATCAAATGATATTCAAGTTCAACGAGCTTCAATCATCTCTAAGCTTGGTATAATTCTAAGTGTCTTTAAATCTCTAAGGCTTCATTAAATGAATCATAATCAATCTCTAGTTCCTTATGCTCATAACCCAACATGGGTATTAATCATATTCAGTCATATCAATCATGGCTTAACAACCTTATAGTTATCCTCAAATCAACCACAATTATATGGGCCTTCACACATATATTATTATTTCCACGGATAATCATGGCCCTTCGACTTCACATAACTAATATCTTCTCAATTGTTGTGCCATTATCCTAATTACACATCATGCCCATATGCTTAATTGGGTAGTCCATTCATCATAATCTGGTACAATCCTCAATTTGTAATTTGTATCTCACCATGGGTAGGCCTCTTGCTTTAGTTCCTACATGCCATGGGCACCAACACAATGGCACCATGTCATTCACCACAAATCACAGAATCATGAATTTCCTATCTCAAATAACTAGTTAGCCTAGTCATTTTCATCTAGACACAATCATATTTGTCCTCTAGCCTAGGCACATACCTCTAAGCAAACATACATGGACACATGCACATAAATATATATATTATATACTTATTAGTTCTTTAGCCTAGGCATTCTTATCTAGCCATACCTTATACACACATATTTATAGTTTTCTAGCCTAG
>NW_018397281.1:720737-720992 GCF_002168275.2 Theobroma umbraticum
TCAAAATGATAATGCATAATGTATGCTATGTATGAGCTATAAACATGTCTAGAGGTAGAATTACTAGACTAGAAAATAAGTGAGAATGATGTGATATGGCTGAAAGGATTATGCCAAGGCTAATGAGGTTGATGTGAATATGAATTAATGTAATGGAAATGATGACACTATGTTGAATCTCTATATGGTCAACATGTCTAGAAATTTTATGTCTTGACTAGTCAATGTTATGAGACTTACATGATATGCTTGTTA
>NW_018397281.1:721002-721130 GCF_002168275.2 Theobroma umbraticum
ATATGGTGTCTTGGAAAGCAAGTATATTCTCATTTTTAATTGCATTTAATTTATTTGTAATGAAAGTACATTTTGATTACAAGACAGAATTTTTTTTTAGGTAAGCATTCATTATCTAGTTATTAAGG
>NW_018397281.1:721140-722139 GCF_002168275.2 Theobroma umbraticum
CTATTGAGATATTAAAATACATTTGTATTAAGAGTTATACATAAAAGATATATATTTTAATTGAATTTAAATATTGTTCACAACTGTATACTAAACCTGGTCATTTTATTATGTTCAGGCTATAGTATCCAAACTGCTTACAACGAAACGAATGTGATTCATTGCAAGGGAATGATGAGTCTCAAATCATCGAAATGGTTGACTGTAAATAAAGACACTATAACATGAACTAGAATCATGTGAGAATCAAATTTGAGTTTAACCATTACTTAAATCATAATCTCACACTTATGCATTTGCTTATAGTAGAACCGAAATCCTGATGGATAGTGGACCCGTATTTAATCTCCTTATAATCTTTGATATACTATGAGCATGATCATCATAAAGTGTTAATCTAGACTCCGTATGTTGGGATTATAATCGAGATGAACTTCTAGGAACATATATCCAAATAATGAAGTTCATAGCATTAACATCTCTTCTAGTAATTTCAAGAAGATACCAAATTGACATAAAGGGTAAAACGATAAATTCACCCTTTGCCATTGGATAGTTATGAAGGTTTGCAATATAAAGTTTACAATTGGACAACTAATAATTAATATCAACTATTGAATTATTTCTAGTAATTATAGTTAATCCAAGAGTGCAACCACGAATCTATGGTGGAGTAATTCCATGGTTAATAAGCTTGAATTATTTTTAATAAGATAATGAATATTTCTAAGTTTATTGGAACTTGAAATATCTATGTCTAAATAGATTCCCCATTTAGCTTTGTAGAATTCAACTTGTTTAAGCTGGAATGCATGTTTTATTTGATAATTAAATTGTGTGAAAAAATGACAGCTTTAGCATGCTTGCCTAAATTTTGTCAGGAAAATATGTTTGTCATAATTTAAGACAAGAAAAATATTTTTTATCTTAATCTAGACAAGAAAACGTATTTTTCTCAATTTAGACAAGAAAAAATATTTTTGTCTTAATTAAAGACAA
>NW_018397281.1:722149-722356 GCF_002168275.2 Theobroma umbraticum
AAATTAAGATAATGCTAAGAGGATTCTTCCAAAATGAATCTAAACAATCTTGTTGATAAAAGGAGACTCCATGTTCGAATATCACTATTTTATTTATTATTAATTCTTTTTAAATAAAGATAGAAAATAATAAAATAAAAATTATTATTCGACAAGGAGTTTTATTTTATCAAGAGTTCTAAATGATAATTAAAGAATTAAATTATT
>NW_018397281.1:722370-722878 GCF_002168275.2 Theobroma umbraticum
AATTTTGATAACTATGGAACATGTTTGATGCTTCCATAACTCTAAATGGATGGTAAAGATTGATTCAAAGGTATTTGATATCTATTGAACCTTTAAGGCAAGAGTTTTAACAAAAAAAGAAGAGATTGGAAGAAAAGAAACGTATGTATTTTTCTTCAAAAAAGTTTCAGTCGTCACTTCTCTCATCCTTTTAACTTTGTGGTATCTCTTTTCCTCTATCTCATTCTTGGCTGAATTTTTTGAAAGAGAAATAGTCATTAACTGTTAAGAAGAAAAAAGAGACAAAATCAATTGTCATCTTGTTGTCTAGTATTCCACACCTTGTGTACTCAAGGTTCAAGTTGAAAGAATTCAAAGTAAGTGTAACGACTGCTCCCCAATAGCTACCGACGTCAGAGTCTCGCGGGGAAACCCACCAAGTCCTGAACAAGCGTTACTTAAAACATTAGCTATTACTTCATAATCATGCCATCAATCTATGGAATTACTTTGATCCATAAAACTCTTT
>NW_018397281.1:722888-724011 GCF_002168275.2 Theobroma umbraticum
TTGAACAATAATCTTTATAAATTGATTAAACCTTTAATCCACATAATCATAAAAATATACATCAAGGCTTATAATCTCCAAATATACAATCGTATTGACACTATTGTTTAATTTCATAACAAATTACACTATGAAAACTTGACCTTTAGCAGTAGAGCGACTCAAAATAAAGTGCGATGAGATGCCTTTACCTATCTGTGGTGGACTGCAAATGCCGATGAATGCACGCTAGGTTGATCACTATCTGCAAAAGAGAAATAAGGGGGTGAGTTTCACAGACTCAATGATCATTAGCTCCGTGAGAAGGGCATAGATGGGGAAACAAGCTCAAAGCAGATAAGTTAAATAATTAAACTAGAATATCAAATCAAAATCTTAAGAAAACAAATCATAAGTAAGATATTTGGGCCTTGTAAAAAAAAATGATGTAAATCATAATGCAATATTTCACTCGGCAAATAGGCGATGTCGAAAAAAAGCATAGCAAAACAAAGTTTAATCATCAAAAGCATCAATTTCCATCAAAATGTGAATAACAGTATAAAAGTATGCATGCTTCCAAAAATGTGTGGCACGTAAAGAAATCAATGTGTACAACCACATAAACCATTTCATGATTATCATGTAAGCACTGAAAGCTTTTATTTAAACAAGGGAAGCTGCAAAGAAATCTTAACTCTCCACCATGCAAAAGAGTACGCATTGAAAAACTCACAAGGCTCTCAAGCGGTAAGTATCATAATCACCGTGGGCCCACTTCCACGTAATAACATCTGGGAGCTCTGCTCCATCGGATCCCCACAGCCATGGCAGTTTCAACGATGTTGGCTGATATCAGAGAATCAAGTGGTCGCAATTGCAAATATCACTTGTGGCCTAGCCACATATAACAGCCTGTGGCCTTGCCATGTATATCACAAACTATGGCCCTAACCATGTCTAACAGCCTGTTGGTGACCCAAAGGTTCTCTACCTAGAGCTCACTCGTGCACAAAGATCATAGTTAACCAAAGTGACAATCGACCTACTCTCGATGCTCTCGGTTTTTCAAAACCATTTTTTAAAATCAAATCGGGTTTCCTAGGCTTTTCCTTTTAATCATTTGAAATCAAGGCTCGATAAC
>NW_018397281.1:724021-724131 GCF_002168275.2 Theobroma umbraticum
TACTTTTCAAGTTAAATGGCATGGTGTAATCACTTGTAAAAAGATCGAAATCAAGCCAAAGCTCAAAACTTTTTATTTTAAATCGTTTAACAAATGCATTTAGCTATGCA
>NW_018397281.1:724141-729236 GCF_002168275.2 Theobroma umbraticum
AAATACAAGGCACGGATTTTGATGCGAACTTCATGAAAGGCTTGTTTCCCAGTTTCTAAAACTCTTTACATATATGGCTTATCTGTAGATATATCCAAAACTAGTTTCAAAACAATTTGCATCCAAAAACTTTCTATGGTTTCTACCAGCTCATGCTTTCCACAGTAGCAATATATAAATCATTGTAAATCTGTTTGAAAATTGCTTATCGGGGCTAACAGCTCATGCTATCCACAATACACTTAAGAAAACCATCAACGTTTAATAACGTGAATTAATATATATAGTACGGAGATTTTAAAATAGGCACTCCTTACTCACTTTACAATAGTGGGACACTACATCGTTATCAATTCAGGTGTGTACCTAGCTAATTCTACTAGTCAATTACCCGTTACCTCCTCCGACATGCCACCACAGCACACTTCCTTTACTTTTACACTTTCTAACAGTCATACAAACCCATCACGTTTAATTATTCATGTGCATGGCAGCACATCAATCAATAAATCCATAGCCTAATTTTATAGTTTTCATCAACCTTGCTCACAATCATTTAACCCACAATCCACATACTATCAACTAAACAAAGCCAACACAACACCATGCATTCACATTGCATGCTTACCTTTTGGTTTTAGCTTGAGTTCCACATATAATCCACCATTCCTTACATTCTCAGTCACCATTACTGCCACAAGCATAAACAGTTAGCACACATCTCATTTCTCTTGTTTATTTGTGATTTCAAAGCTAAAATACTCACCTATTGCTTATCTAGCTCCAAAATCAACATGCATTCCAAGATTAACCCACATGCATGCATCTATTTCTTTAAAATCTTGGAGGACCTTTGCTGCCACAAACATACTCACACAACTACGAACTCATTTCCTCAAGAAATCATAACCAAAATCAAGGTTCTACTTACCTTCCTTGGCTTGGAATCAATAAGTCGAACCTCCCATGCCTTCCTAAAGCTCCAACCATGTCATGCAAGAGAAAACCATTTGGTTTTTCTCCCAATTTCCACAAAACTGAGCCTTCTCCAAGCCTTTTTTACTCAACTCTTTCTCTCCTCTCTAGTGGAAGCCTCACAAGGCTATTTTCCATCCATCTTTCTTCCAAATGGGTGGATCTCTCATAGAACTCACTTGTTTTCTTCACTTTTCTCTTCTAAAAACTGAGCTTTTCCTTGCATGTTGCTTTTCTTCTGTTTTATCTCTACCTCTCAGGTGATGGATAGAACAAGGGTAAAATGAGCCTTCATCCCATTTCTCTTTGTTATTGCCAAATTGCCCAAGGAAATGGCAACATTTCCTTTCATCTCTTCTCTAATGGGCTGATTGCCTAAAGTTTGATCATTTTATCACTTTCCTTTTACTTTCATGTGGTTAAAATCATAAGGTAAAAGGGCTTTTAATCCTTTTCACCCGCCATCATCATTGTCCATTCTTTTTCTACCATTTTCTTTTCTTTTCTCTTTACAAGTCATGCCAATCAATTCTTCTCTTTGTTATTATCACCATCTCCCGTTGGTGGCTTGTTCATGCTATGTTTCCTTATCCATTCCTTTATCCTTTGGTTAGATTGTCATGTCCATGCATTCGTCTACATGGCATTCTCTTTTGATTTATTTCATTTGGATTTCATTCCACATGTATTTTATTGCATTTCATTTTCATTTCCTTTCAATACCACCTTATTCCTCCAATCACACTCCATGTGCAAGCTTCATTTTACATTTTATTTGGCGATTTGTCCAACCAATCAAGTCTCATGCAACCCACATTTCACTTTCCTCATTTGACTACCAAATGCACCAATCACATTACATGCAAATAATCTTTAACTTTATCCTTCCTTTTTCTTCAAAGGCGGAGTTCTCACATGTTTCCCACTAACTTCTCCGTTTTGCACACCATAGTTTGCATGTAATAGTAACTTTCATATGTAAATCTCATATTCCACATAATCTAACTTTCCTTGATTAGTTAATATCCATTTAACTTCAAATATTATAATTGCACATAAATCCTCAAACTTTGCCTTATTTAGCATGTGACCCTATGAACTTTCCATCCTTCACGATTTGGTCCTTCCAAGACTTGTTAAATTTTAATTTTCTTCTAACTTTCTTCCATTATACTTGTACAAATAAAATATCAAATTTGCACCTTATCAAAGTGTCACCATAATATTTAAATATATACTTACCCGCTCTTACTCTATTTAATAAAGGCACGCGAGCCCCACTAACATTGTTTTTCTTTCTTCTAAATATTTCTTACTTCCACTCCCCCACTTAGACAAATTGTACAAACCACACTTCCTTCAAGCAATATGTCCAGCCTGACATCAGTATTATTTTAATACTATTTTGTTAATAAAGTATTATTTTATTTTAAAATTTTTCACTTGTCTCCTCAGGACTCAAAATGTCTCACTTTGTCCAGGTTCACCTCCGATTCACATTTTAACTTGCTAATTCATCCTCAATAAAAATATTATTATTTAATCATTATTTTCTCTCATACGAAATATTCTATTACAAAATATGTCTTCCGTCCATCACCGCTCTTTGGCACTTAAATTTATGTCCATTGACTCTTAGTCTTATCAATAAGGTCTTATGGGCTTCTATATGAGGGTTCGAGGTGTTACAGTAAGTGGCAAACTTGTTTGGTGAAGAAATCAGTCGTTGGTGTGATGGTGTCCAAAAATAAGAATAAAAAAAAAGCTACGGTTTTTTTTTACTTAATAGTTCCTTATTTTTAGGATGTGATTATGTTACTTGAAAGAACAATGACGTGTGTTTTTGCTTGTGTAATTGAATTGCTTGTTTCCTTTATAAAAGAAAATTTTTTAAATCCATGCTTTACACAATCACATCAATCTACTTAGATCCAACTCCAACAATTGGTATCAGGGTAAGGATTATTGCAAGTTTTGTTTCCTATATCTATTTTGCATAGTTGTCACTTTTGCATATATTTAACTATCTTGATGTGATCAATATATGGTTGTATGTTATGATGCATGATAGAAGGTTTTTGCCACATTAATTATCCTAGAAAATTTTACATGCAACCTTTTCTTTTTGCTATGTAACAAAAAGGGTGCTTTATCATCGTCATGTTTCATTCTTGGTTTCTTGTTATCTTTCCTGAGATTTATGTAACTCGAAAAAGCCAAGTGATTTTAATAGTACTTGATATATTTGGTGCATCCATGGAGAAAAAAGATGAAAGCCAAAAGAAAAAAGGCAACTAGGTAATATTTGGTTTCTTTAATTTTTATGGCTATTAATATTTTTTTAAAAAAAAAGAGTTTTTCTTGTATCAATTTTTTTGTAGAAAGATTTTTCTTACATTAAAATTCTATTATTATAAAAAAAATTTATCCTTTATTAAAATATTTTTTTCATTAAAAAAAAAGAGGGTTGGGATGTGCTGTTGAGTAGCACACAACGTTTATGTGCTCCTGGTGCTACTGCCAAGTGCAATAGCAAGTGCTGCTTGCCTACAATAGCTCGCATGGGCTACTATAAGCATGCATCCCACCCTTGGGTTGTTAGGTAATAGTCCATTGGGTTTGGCCCCATTCTAATTTCTAATAAATATTGTTAAAAACATATATATTTTTAAAATTTTCTAAAATTTTTTTTTAAAAAAAAATTAATATTTTTAGCCTTTACATTAAAAATTATTTTATTTTATTATTAATTAAGGAGATTTATTAATTGGACAAAATAAAATTATTTTCTTAAATTTCATTAAAATTAAAATTAAAATTGGGGATTTTAAATAGCCATAAAATTCAAAAGAGTGTCAAATGGATGTGATCCTAATAAGGAGTGAAAGCAAGCAAGATTGAATAGAATTAAAAGTTGCAAATTTTTTTGTTTTTATAGGATGGACATTAATGTGGCTGATTATTATATATATTTATCTATATGAAAGATATTAGATATTACTTGTATGCTTGAAAATTTGTCATCTAGAATTAAGGTGCCAACTTCTCTAAAGGAATGCCATGCATACATTATGTATTTTTGTTTAAAAGGAGTTTTATGCTATGAGATGCATAATGAGAATAAGAAAATAAATCATATCTAGACAAGATGGTAATATGGACTTAGTTATATACTAAAAGCATTTAGTTGGAAACATAACCAAGCCCATAATTTGACTTAGGATATTCTAAGTATGCATCTCAAAAATATGACAAAAAGTCAATAAAAACCCTAAGTATAAAAATATTAAGTGGGAGAGGATGCTGGTAATCCTACAGTCCACGATCTCCATTGTTGGCCCATTAGCATGTGAAACATGTCACTCCCTATAGGCGAGCATGAATCTAGATCATGACGGACTGGATCTCTTGTCTCAATGAGGCAGAACTAAATAATGCTGATATAGATGCGGAAGCACAAATATCAATGATCATTCATAACTTGAATTTGTTATTCTCATAGTTCAAATAGGATTTTGAACTGCACACTAGGGATTACACCTTAAGTGGGCTAATGAATTATCTCTAAAATGTGGAGGAAGTTTTGATTTAAAAAAGAAGCCTGAAGGACAAGTAGTTTCCACTTCTATGCCTAAACCCAAGGGTAAAAAGAAGATAGCCAAAAATAAAAAAATTTCTAAGGGCTTAGTGGGAGCAAAGAAAAGCCCATGAAGAAAAAGTTTACTTCAAAAGACAACACCAATGGAAAATGTTTTCATTGTTGTGTGAAAAGACATTGGAAGCACAATTGCAAGAAAATCCAAATGAGTAAACAAGGTATGGGTTTTCTAAATATGTTAAAAGCCTATTTAAAGGTTTATTTCATGGATACTTGGATAGTAGATTCTGGAGCCACTAACAATGTTTGTAATTCTTTACAGGGGTTTCAACAAAGGAGAAAACTAAAGATGGAAAATGACACATTTGTTTTAGCATTAGCAATGGGAGCCATTATTATTCAATTTCCTTATGGTCATAGCTTAGTTTTGGAAAAAGTTTATTAAATTCCAAAGGCTTATAGAAATTTGATTTATGTCTTTTGTTTAAGAAATTATGAAAATTAAGTTTATTTTAGTGAGAC
>NW_018397281.1:729246-729399 GCF_002168275.2 Theobroma umbraticum
TATTCGAATAAGGATTTTATTTGCTATGGAATTGTAAGATAAAATCTTTATTTCCATGAGCCTACGATTTATTCTATAAATGATGTAAAAGCAATATGATTTAAAACTGAAAGAGTCAAAGAACCTAGCATAAATCAAAATTATCTTTGGCAT
>NW_018397281.1:729409-729525 GCF_002168275.2 Theobroma umbraticum
GTTATATCAATCAAAATGACTCAATAGGCTTATAAAGGATGGTGCTGTACCAGACATGGTTGAGGGTCCTTTGCTAGTATTTGAGTATTATATTGAAGCAAAAATGACTAAAAGGC
>NW_018397281.1:729535-730938 GCF_002168275.2 Theobroma umbraticum
AAAAGGTAATAGAATGTCCAACATTCTAGGCTTACTGCACACAGTTATGTGTGGACTAATGAACGTACAAGCTAAAGGAGGCCATAAATATTTCATAACTTTTATTGATGACTACTTAAGACATGGCACTATGTATTTAATGCATAGTAAAAGTGAATCCTTTGAAAAGTTCAGAGTATTCAAAGCCGAAGTTAAAAAGCAACTAGGAAAGCCATTGAAACAACTTCGATCAGATTCGGGAGGTGAGCATTTATCAGATGAATTTTATCAATATCTCACTAACAATGGGATAATTTCCAATTTGTCATTGCCAAGAACATCTCAACATAATGGTGCAGTTGAAATAAGAAATAAGACTCTTTAAGAAATGGTTAGATCAATGATGTCCTATGCTAACGTTCTAATCCCTTTTTTAGAATATTATATGCAAACTACTGAGTAGTTGCTCAATTTTGCTCCATCCAAGGATGTGCCTAAGACACCAAAGGAGCTGTGGACAAGCATAAATCATCTGTATGTCATTTGCAAACATGAAGGTGTCTTGCACATGTTGTAAAGCCTGAGTTCACAAAGATGGAACCAAAGATTGAGGTGTGCTTATTGCAGGATATCCAAAAGGAATAAGAGGTTATTACTTTTATAGTCCTCAAGATAGGAAAGTTTTTATTAGTGTGAATGCCATTTTTTTAGAGAAAGCGTTTGTGAGAAATCACAAACCTAGAAGTAAAATTGTCTGAAAAGAATTATCTGATCCTTTAGATTTAAGAGTTAATACTAAAGATGTCATAACACAGTCTGATTCAAAGGTTGAAACAAAAACACAACTTGAACATCAAATAGTAGTACCACGACATAGTAGGAGGGTTGTGAGACAACCAGAGAGATGCATGGGCTTGGGAGAAAACATGATTGCATTTTCAGATGAACATGAACTTGACCCTATATCATATAAGGAAGCTGTAACGGTGTAGAGCTAAAAAGTGGCATAACGCAATGAAATTTGAGTTAGACCTCATGGATTCCAAGAAAGTCTAGACTCTAGTAGATCCACTTAAAGGGATAAAACCCATAGGTAGAAAATGGATTTACAAAATAAAAAGAAGAAGTGATAAGAAGGTAGAGACCTTCAAGTCTAGACTACTAGCTAAGGGTTTTACCCAAAGAGAAAGGATTAATTGTGAGAAATCTTTCTTGTCAGTTGCCATGTATTATCCATCGAGATCCTCATATCCATAGTAGAACATCTTGATTATGAGACATGGCAAATGGATGTCAAGATTGCATTTTTAAATGGAGAACTTGAAAAAGGCATTTTTATGGTTCAACTAGAAGGTTTCATTAAAAAAGGCCACGAGCATAAAGTTTGTGAATTGCATAGGTCCATTTATGGACTTAAGCAAGCA
>NW_018397281.1:730948-731119 GCF_002168275.2 Theobroma umbraticum
GGAACATAAGATTTGATATTATTGTCAAATCATACGATTTCCAACAAAAATGTTAACGAACATTGTGTCTATAAAAGAATACAGGATAAAAGGGTTATTTTACTAGTCCTTTATGTTGATGACATTTTACTCATTCGGAATGATGCAAGAATGTTATCAATAGTTAAAGGT
>NW_018397281.1:731129-733473 GCF_002168275.2 Theobroma umbraticum
AATAATTCAATATGAAGGATTTAGGATAAACTAGCAATGTTCTCGGGATCAACCTTATAAAGGATTGCAAAAACAAGTAGATAGCTTAATCTTAAGCATCCTACATAGACAAGATTTTGGCCAAGTTGATATGCAAGATTCCAAGAAGGGTTTTATGCTCTCTAGACATGGAATCAAACTTTCTAAGAAGATGTCACCTAAAGCTCTAAAGGAAGTTGAAAACATGAGATGAATTCCATATGAATCTACTGTCGGAAGTTTCATGTATGTTATGTTGTGCACTAGGCCAGATATTTGCTATACAGTTGGATTGGTTAGCAGATTTCAGTCAAACCTAAGCATGGACCACTAGACTGTAGTCAAGTGCATTTTTAATATCTTCGTAGAACTAAGAATTACATGCTTGTAAATTCTGGAAGTGGCCATGTAGCAAGAAAACATGTTTGTCTTAATTTAAATAAGAAATCATGGTTGGCCTTAATTTAGACAAGAAAACATATTTGTCTCAATTTAGAAAAGATAAAATATTTTTGTCTCGATTAAAGACAAGAGTTGTCTTAAATTAAGATAATGCTAGAAGGATTCTTACAAAATGACTCTAAATATCTATGTTGATAAAAAAAGACTCCATGTTTGACTATCACTCTTGTATTTATTATTAATTCCTTTTAAATGAAGATGGATAATAATAAAATAAGAGTTATTATTCAATAAGGAGTTTTATTTTTTGAAGAACTCTAAATGATAGTTAAAAAAATAAATTATTTATTTTTTAATTTTAATTTTGATAATTATGGAGTATGTTTGATGCATCCATAACTTTAAATGGGTAGTTAATATTGATTCAAAGTTATTTGATATTGATTAAACCTTTGAGGTAACAGTTTTAATAAAGAGAGAAGAGATTGGAAGAAAAGAAACGTACATACTTTTCTTGAAAAGAGTTTCAGCCATCACTTCTCTCCTCTGCCTAACTTTACGATATCTCTTTTCCTCTCTCCCATTCTTGGCTAAATTTTTTGAAAGAAAAGTGGCCATTAATTTTTAAGAAGAAAAGATAGAGAAAATTGATTGCCATCTTGTAGTCTAGCATTCCACACCTTGTTCAGTTAAGGATCGAGTTGAAGGCAATCTTGACAAGTAAGTGGTAAAATTATTTAGTCGAGAAATTAATCATCAGCGCAGTGGTGTCCAAAAGTAATAATGTAAATAAAAAACGAGTATGTTTTTTTCTTACTTAATAGGATTTTATTTTTAGGATGTGATTATGTTACTTACAATAAGAATGATGTGTGTATTTCTACTTGTGTAGTTGGATTGGTTGTTTTCTTTATAAAAGAAAATTTTTGAAATCCATGCTTTACACAATCATATTAATTCATTTACATCGAACTCCAATAATGCGTAGAAAGAATATGCCTAAGCTAGTGAGATGATACTAAGGATATTTGATCAAAGTCACGATTGATAAATGTTGGCTATTCGTGGATGATTTCGAACAATGTTCTTATGTTGATTATGCATGCACCACCTATGGAGGGATTTCAGGCACTAGATATTATGAGGTTGAGTGTGTCCATATCCTTGTGATTATGTATGCTGTTGGCAAGGATGGTGGCTTTATCCTGCCTTTGATTCTTGCCTATTGTGGAATGATGATTGTGATGCCTATAGGGATGGTGGTTTTGTCATGCCTGTGATTCTCACCTGTAGTGCTATGATGCCATCCATTCAGATTATTCTAGATGAAGACCATAGACTCCGTCCTATGCTCAGTAATGGCGCATGACTAGACTCTATTGTTTACCATGGCAATAGGGCATGACATGGTATTGTATGATGATTATAAACTTTGTCATTTGCTCAGCAATAGGGCTCGACAAGACTCCATCATTTTCTTAGTAATGGGACGTGATTAGACTCCGTCGTTAGCCATGGCAATGGGGCGTGACATGATTCCTTCATTTACCATAGCAATGGGGCATGGCATGATATTATATATTGTCCGTCGGTTGCCATGCCTTAGCCTTTGTAATGTGAATTATGTTATATGATGATTGATGCAAAGGCTTGAGGTAAGAGACATATGTGATTGATATACGATTACAATGCGCTATGTGTTCAAAAAGCTTATGATTTATCATCGAGGTGAGCGCTTTAAGGTATATATGCTAAGCCACATATGTAAACGACCATATTGGGCTAGTTCTTATGATAAATTAAACTATCAAGTGGTTGTGTTGATAAGGATATTGCATGAGTAACGTGACGATGATTGTACCACCTTTGTATGCTAATAGCTAGATATATGCAGGATAGTACGACTGCCATGATTATGATAAAC
>NW_018397281.1:733483-733829 GCF_002168275.2 Theobroma umbraticum
AGGTGATGATTGACTTGTCTTACATGTATACGTTTTTTGAAGCATAATATGCATGCATAAATTACACCTATTTTATGCTCCCATTCATTGAGTACTAGTGTATTCTATCACCCATTTTAGTTGTATTGTGCAGATAAAGATAGGAAGGATTGGTGGCTAGCATTGTCATTTAGACAGACATGCAATTTTGATAGCTTATAGGTTTTTCATTGATGAACACTTTGCTATGTCATAGTTTGAGTTAAGGTTTATATGTGCTTCTACTATGTATATAAAGTATTTCACTAAGGAAATATGAGAGCACGAAGTTGCCTTATGTTATGTAATGAGATGATTATAGATTTTA
>NW_018397281.1:733839-733960 GCF_002168275.2 Theobroma umbraticum
TTAGCCAACGTAAGCCCATGTGGATTTTATGTTTAACTCTAATGTAGGAACACGAGCCATGGGGCTACATTATGAACTATGTAGTTTCAATGTTTGTAATGTTGATGGATATGATGTTGGC
>NW_018397281.1:733970-734226 GCF_002168275.2 Theobroma umbraticum
CATGTATATGATCTATGTTAATCAGATTTATGAACAAACGCTTCCTCAAGTCTCGCAAGCTTGCATGCTGAGTTGTGTGTGCTGATCAGGGACCCTTATATTTGGGTCATGACATAATCGATCTCATAGATTGAAGTATATGAAATACTTGAGGTTAACATGTAGGTGTGTTAAAGAACAAGTTCATTCAACATTACCCGCTATGAGAACTGTTAGGAATTTTGAGAATATACTGCTCTGTAAAGCAAGTATATTC
>NW_018397281.1:734236-734523 GCF_002168275.2 Theobroma umbraticum
TTTCATTAAATTTATTTGTAATGAAAGTACGTTTTAATAAAAAACATGAAGAGTTTGTTTTTAGTAAGCATTCATTATCTAGTTATTAAGGTCCCATGATTCTATTGAGATATTAAAATACATTTGTGTGAATAATCATACATAGGAGACATGTATTATAATTGAATCTAAAAAATGTTCACAGCCATATAATAAAACTGGTCACTTTATTATGTTAAGGCTATAATGTCTAAATTACTTCCAACGAAACGAATATGATTCACTTCAAGGGAATGATGAGTCTCAAA
>NW_018397281.1:734533-735207 GCF_002168275.2 Theobroma umbraticum
GGTTGACTTCGAGTAATGACACTATCACATGAATTAGAATCATTTGGGAATAAAGTTGAAGTTCAATCCTTACTTAAATATTGATCTCACACTTATGCATTTGCTTATAGTAGAACTAAAATCCTAATGGATAGTGGACTTATGATTAATCTCCTTATAATCCTTGATTTACCATGAGCATAATCATCATAAAGCATTGACCTAGACTTTGTATTTTGAGATTATAATCTGGATGAATATCTGGGAACATATATGAACATAATGGAGTTCATAGCATTAACATTACTTTTAGTGATTTCAGGAAGATTGGTGATTAATCTTGGACAAGTGGATTGATGAATTAGCTACTCATCACATCTGGATACTCAAAAGCTTAGAACTAGAGTATTGAATCACTAATTCGATGAAATTTGAGACAAAAGGACAAATTGACATAAAAGGTAAAATGATAATTTCACTTTTTGTCATTGGATGGTTGTGAGGGTTCACAATAAAAGGTTTGTAATTGGACAACTAATAGTTAATATAAAGTATTGAATTGTTTCTTGTAATTATAGTTAATCCAATAATGCAACCACGAATCTATGGTGGAGTGATTTCATGGTTAATAAGCTTGAATTAGTTTTAATAAGAGTAAGAATAATTCTAAGTTTATTGGAGCTTGGAATATCTAT
>NW_018397281.1:735217-736638 GCF_002168275.2 Theobroma umbraticum
ATTTCCCACTTAGCTTTGTGGAATTGAACTTGTTTAAGTTGGAGTGCATGCTTTAATTTGATTAATTAAATTGTGTACAAAAATACTAGCTTAAACATGTTTGTCTTAATTTAGGCAAGAAAACATGTTTGGCCTTAATTTAGACAAGAAAATATGTTTGTCTTAATATAAGACAAGAAAAATAATTTTTGTCTTAATCTAGACAAGAAAATATATTTGTCTCAATTTAGACAAGATAAAATATTTTTATCTTAATTAAAGACAAAAGTTGTCTTAAATTAAGATAATGCTTGGAAGATTCTTGCAAAATGAATCTAGACATCCATGTTGATAAAAAAAGACTCCATGTTTGACTATCACTCTTTTATTTACCATTAATTCTTTTTAAATAAAGATGGATAATAATAAAAAATCTAAATGATAATCAAAGAATTAAATTATTTATTCTTTAATTTTAATTTTGATATTTATGAATTATGTTTGATGCTTACATAGCTCTAAATGGATGGTCAGGATTCATTCAAAGGTGTTTCATTCTTATTAAACTTATGAAGAAAAAGTTTTAATAGAAAGAAAAGAGAATAAAGTACTTTTTCTTGGAAAGGTTTTAGCTGTCATTTTTCTCCTTCTGCTCGAAACTTTACCATATCTTTCTTCCTTTATTGCATTCTTGGCTAAAATTTATGAAAGAAAATAGCCATTAATTTTTAGGAAGAAAAGAGAGATAAAATCAGTTGCCATCTTGTACTCTAGCATTCTACACCTTGTCCACTCAAGGTTCAAGTTGATAATGTGCTTGAAGAATAAGTGGTAAACTTTGTTTGGTCGAGAAATCATTCATTGGTCTGGTGGTGTCCGAAAATAAAAATATCAAAATAAAATGTGTTTTTTACTTAATAGATTTTTATTTTTTTAGGATGTGATTATGTTACTTGCAATAAGAATGTTATGTATTTCTACTTATGTAATTGGATTGCTTGCTCCCTTTGTACAAGAAATTTTTTGAAATCCATTCTTTACACAATCACATAAATCCACTAAGATCCTACTCCAAGAAGATCTCCAATTGGTATTTCACTAAGTGTCTATGGAATATGTTCTTATGTGATAGTCATTTAACTAGTCCTTGGACTTAAGGCACCAGGTCATTTTGTATGGGGAATGATATACTTTGATTTCACCCCTGCGGGTTTGGAGGTGACCAAATGCTTAAACAAGGTGTTTTTTTTTTGGTACACCATGAAGCATACGAAGGTGAATAAATGGTAAAAAGAAGATTCATCACCCCAGGTGACATGAGGGGATGTATCTCACTTGTTCTGAATTCTTGATTAACTTGTATAAAGTCTTTGGCTAAAGCATAATGAATTTAAGGAAAGTTGGTTTCCTAAATTCATAATGTTAGTCATGAATTATGAGAA
>NW_018397281.1:736648-739055 GCF_002168275.2 Theobroma umbraticum
ATGTCATAAGTAGACACCAAGCCATGCTTAATGACATATCTAGGATAGTTGAAGCAAATACCGTATTGCACTAAGAGATTTATCATTAAAGGGCATTGTCAAATTCTTTGATTGACTCTCTAACATTTGGGTGGTTATGATGTATTGCTAGAAGCCACTTATGATCTATAAATATAAATCAATTATCCAATTGATAATTTATTAGGATTTATATTTATGACCAACATGTTCAAAGCCTAATGGGTCACACAAATTAAGTGACATGATTGGGATTAAATATGGATAATTAATTAAGTTAGACTTAATTGAAATAGACCAAAATAAAGAGTGAAAATTAATTAAGTTAATGAGGACTTAATTGAATTAAAATACAGCTATTATATATAGGGTTACAACTTAGTTTGGCTTTATAAATATGTTATATTAGCCAACTAAAACTCTATGCCTCTAGCTACTTAGCCATTTCATAAATATAAGAGAAGAAAAATAGTTTTCTTTGTCTGACAAAAAAAATAAGATTCGGCGAGAACTTTTAGTCTTTTTATTTTAGAAATAAAACTTGCTAGCACAAGTAAATCCTACCTTGAAGAAGGCCTTATTTAATCACTATGTAGATTACTGTTAGATGCCAAACACTTGGGTGGCAGAAGATTTGACAAATCTTAAAGATGAAGAAGCAAAGATTTCAGTTCAAGGATTTTAGACTATCTTATTCTCTTTTTGAGTTTTTTACTTCATCACAGGTGTTTTTTGATTTAATTGGCTCTTAATTACGATATCTAGAGCAAGGTATGTAACTCTTAAACTTATGAATGTTCATAATTAATTTGAAAATTACATGAAAAACACAAAAATTGATCCTATAGGATTTAGCTGTTTTTGTGATTAAATGTTAGTTTATTTTTTCACTACGTTATATTTTCAATTTCTTGATTATTTTCATGTTTGAGCATGAGGTCAAATCCTAGCACTCCCAGTCACTTTGTTGTCGTATCGTATGTTGCATTTTACTAAACTTGTTAAATTATGGGCCTAGGGGCCTTAGCATATTGTTCGATTACTAATGGCGTAATGTTTTAAAGACTTTTTTAGTTAGAAGTGTTGTATGGATGTTTTTAAATTTGACATTATTGAAATCGTTACGTGAGATCAAGAAATTTTTTTTTGTGGCTAAATTAATTATGAAGGTAAAGGAGGTTTCGTAGTAACAAAAATTAAAGTTAAGCAATATTGATCAAAGTGACTTAAAATATTCTTGGAAGGCTTTCAAGTCCTGTGGCCTTGCCTTCATCGCTAGTGTTCCAGTAACGGCTGTAGGGTGGGTTGTTACAGTGTTGGTATGAAAGCCTTGGGTTTAGTCAAATTTTAAGAATCCTTGTGTCTATCAACAAAGTTTTAGAAGTTCGTGTAAAGTCTTGTTTATGGTTTGTAATTACAATACAAATCGTAGATAGGAGATTACATAGATTTCCTTTCCATCTAGAAAGCCATCCTACTTTTGGGAATAAAGTGAAAATATTGGTGATGCTCTTGTCCAAGAATGATGCCATCAAAGACATAAGACACTATTGGTAAGATCTTAAAGTGAGACATTTCAAATGAAAAGGTTAATGTAACAGTTGGAGTAACATCTTAACGGATTGATGTGATTGTGAAAAATATGGATTTCGAAAATTTCTTTTATTAAGGAAGCAAGCAATCCTATTACACAAGCGAAAGCACAAATCATTATTATTCTAAGTAACATAATCACATTCAAAAAAAATAAGAATCTATTAAGTAAGGAAAACTATACCTTTTTTTTTAAACTTTTATTTTAGGACACCTCCACACCAATGAATGATTTCTCAACCAAACAAGTTTACCACTTATTCTTGAAGGATACTTTCAACTTGAACCTTGAGTGGACAAGGTGTGGAATGAAAGACTACAAGATGGTAATTGATGTTGTCTTTCTTTTCCTCGGAAAAGCTTGGAGGAGGAGAAGAGATGTGATGGCTGAAACTTTTTCAAGGAAAAGTACGTTCATTAATTTTCTTTGAATCTCTTCTCTTTTTATTAAAGCTCTTGCCTCAAAGGTTTAATCAAATCAAAAGCCTTTGAATCGATCTTGACCATCCATATAGAATTATGGATGCATCAAACATGCTCCATAATTATCAAAATTAAAATTAAAGAATAATAATTTAATTATTTAATTATCATTTAAAGTTCTTGATAAAATGAAACTCCTTATTGAATAATAACTCATATTTTATTATTATTGATGTTTATTTAAAAAGTAATAGTAAATAAAAGAGTAATAGTCAAACATGGAGTCTCTTTTTATCAACATGGATGTCTAGATTCATTTTGCAAGAATCTTCCAACATTATCTTAATTTAAGACAACTCTTATCTTTAATTAA
>NW_018397281.1:739065-739227 GCF_002168275.2 Theobroma umbraticum
TTTTATCTTGTCTAAATTGAGACAAATATGTTTTCTAGGAAGACAAGAAATAATTTTCTTGTTTTAAATTAAGACAAACTTATTTTCTTGTCTAAAATGAGACCAAACATATTTTCTTATCTAAATTAGGACAAACATGTTAAAACTGTCATTTTTGTACAA
>NW_018397281.1:739237-739434 GCF_002168275.2 Theobroma umbraticum
ATCAAATTAAAACATGCATTCCAACTTAAATAAGTTCAATTCGACAAAGCTAAGTGGGGAATCTATTTGGACATAGGTATTCCAAACTCTAATAAACTTAGAATTATTCCTAATCTCATTAAAAATAATTTAAATTCTTTAACAATGAAATCACTCCACCATAGATTCATAGTTGCACTCTTGTATTAACTATAATT
>NW_018397281.1:739444-739644 GCF_002168275.2 Theobroma umbraticum
ATTCAATACTTGATATTAGTTATTAGTTGTCCAATTACAAACCTTATATTGTGTACCACATAACCTTCTAGTGACAAAAAGTTAAATTACCGTTTTACCCTTTATGTCAATTTTGTCCATTAGTCTCAAATTTCATCCAATTAGTGATTCAATACTCTAGATCTAATGTTTTGAGTATCCAGATGTGATGAGTAGCTAAT
>NW_018397281.1:739654-740318 GCF_002168275.2 Theobroma umbraticum
ACTAGGCCTAGATTAATCACCAATCTTTCTGAAGCCACTGGAAGTAATGTTAATGCTACGAAGTCCATTATCTAGATATATGTTCCTGAATGTTCATCTTGATTATAATCCCAAAATATGGAGTCTAGATAAACGCTTTATGTTGATCATGCTCATGGTAAATCAAAGATTATAAGGAGATTAAACACGAGTCAACTATCCATCCGTATTTTGATTTTAAAATAAGCAAATGCATAACTATGAGATCAAGATCTAAGTAATGATAAAGCTTAAATTTGATTCTCACATGACTCCAGTTCATGTTATAGTGTCATTACTGTAAGTCAACTATTTCGATGATTTGAGACTCATCATTCCCTTGAAATGAATCTCATTTGTTTCGTTTAAAGTAATTTAGACACTATAGCTTTAACATAATAAAGTGACCAGCTTTATTATATTGCAATTTTTAGGTTTAATTAAAATACATGTCTCCTATGTATGACTCTGCATACAAATGTATTTTGATATCTCAATGGAATCATGGTACCTGAATAACTAAATAATGAATGCTTACGAAAACAAACTCTTCATCTTATTATCAAATTTTACTTTTCATTACAAATAAATTTAATGAAATTAAGCATGAGAATATACTTCTTTTCTAGGGCACCATATTCCCAAA
>NW_018397281.1:740328-740432 GCF_002168275.2 Theobroma umbraticum
GTAATGACATACTCCTACGACTAAGGTAGACGAGGGTAGAGTGGGACTGATAGGGCTGTAATGGTTTATTCAATAGGTGAAGCAATACCTTTAACCCATGACCA
>NW_018397281.1:740442-741290 GCF_002168275.2 Theobroma umbraticum
AAAAGTTAGATTGCATTAGACCGTTATTAAGGTCAATTTAAAGGAGTGCATATGGTACAGGTAGTAAATAGTGCCCATATCTAGACTTTTATTAAATTACTAGAATGATTAGTAATTGACATGATTGACTTGAGAAATTATAAATCTAGGTATTGAGGGAAGCGTAAACTGCTATCCATGTGGATAAGAATAGGTGACGTTCAAGAATGCTATTGTGATTATGGGGCTGATGTGGGTTATGCCCTGAATTTATTGTAAATGAATGTAGGGAGTCCCACGTTATAGTTAAGTCTCCCAAGTTGTAACACACCCTAGATATTTTGGATATTATTATAAAGCATGGTGAATAATAATCAAAGTTATGAAATTCATGTTTTCGCCTTGATTTACAAACCGATAATGAGTAATCGTACATGCCATGTATTATACCTTAAGTTTTAGCTAGGTTTGGAAATCACCATGATCTTCAGATTGTATTCAAATGCTGCTAGTACACTTATGTTTGAAAACAGATTTGGGAGATAAGAACTATATACCTTTAAACAATGTGCACATGTCGACATAGAATGGCATACCACACATATGAGTTACGTACGGATTTTCAGCAAGATTGTGCATATTACAATCATAGCATGCTTTGAATTTATTATAATTGGAAAGTTGATCATTGTTTAACTCAATATAAACCTTTGTTTATCATGATTGAATTTTTAGGTATACTAATATTGGTACTTTATGTGGCATGATATTGATTTCAAAAAAAATTATAGTACCATAGATAGATGGATTTAAAAGCAGCAATTGTTTAATGGATAAATGATACACATGTATATGTGACACTAGTATGA
>NW_018397281.1:741300-741582 GCF_002168275.2 Theobroma umbraticum
GCTAAACACGGTTGTAATAGACTGATATAATGAGTTCATTCAGAAAGATGAATCTAGTAGCAATATGCTAGTGAATTCTAAATAAATGGTAGTATAACACAACCTAGAGGTACAAATTGAACTTGGAATACAGAGATTATCCTTGGGCTATGATAAAGCATCTAAATAGAGAAATTGATTATTGCTGGTGTAACATTTGCTTATGGACTATGTATATTGAGATAACAAAGTGTCAAAGAAAGCATCGATAATCAATGTTGAGTCTTTTATAATGGTGGACAT
>NW_018397281.1:741592-742058 GCF_002168275.2 Theobroma umbraticum
TGATTAGATTTCATGTTTCATGTTTATATGTGTTTGTGACGGTGACGGTGAACTTTGAGATTACTTATTGGGAATTAAAGGATACATTTATGTAACACCCCCTATTTTTGGTATGAACTATGTAAGGTGAACCAAGCTAACTTATGAGCTAAATTGCAGTTTTGGTGTATATGTTTAAGTTCTTAAGGTTATGCCTATGTCCATAGAGTGCTGAATATGCTACAAGAGCACGTGATGGCTCAAAATAATGTTATGCATATGTTGGCACATGAACGGTATAGTGCATTGTTTGGCACCTTGATATATATGATGCCTAATGCAAATTATGCTAAGTTTTGATTTGTGTATTATATGACATAGAGCATAATGAGAATTTGAATATGGGTGATGAGTATATTGTCAGTTAAAATTTTACTATGCAAGTATACATATCAAATAGATAGTATATTAGCAAGCAGAGTATCGA
>NW_018397281.1:742074-742188 GCF_002168275.2 Theobroma umbraticum
TCTAAAATTTTACTAAATACTAAAATTAGAACAATTTAGTTTTATTCAAATAATGAAAATCTGAATTTTAGTTGAACTAAAAATTACTCAACTAAAACTAATTTAATTAAAAAT
>NW_018397281.1:742198-742548 GCF_002168275.2 Theobroma umbraticum
AGATAATTGGGCAAACAGCAAATCAAACAAGCCTAAGATTACAGTATCCCTCACACTTCATCTAAATCTTACCTCTATTCCTTAACTTATTTCAATGGGTTGAATTGCTAACCTAAAGTCTAAAATTATTTATAAGGGTCTCCCGACTTATCTTATAAAAAAATATATTTTAACCAAAACACTATATCCCTATGTGAATTCAAATTAAAATAGACTCATTAAGTTTAGACGCTAATCTGGCTACATATGGCCTATAGGTATATTCCTATCCTATTTGCAAATCAAGTAATATGATCATGTGCTATCCCAATTTTAGTCTACACTAAACTCCCTTTTCCAAGTTTGTTTAG
>NW_018397281.1:742558-743065 GCF_002168275.2 Theobroma umbraticum
CAATTTAGCTGGTGGCCAAGCAATTAAAAGCATTAAGAACAAATTGGAATAAATAATTCAAAAAATAAGCAAAAAAAAGATCAAAAATTTAGATTACATGTGATTTCAATTGCAATCCTCGAAAAATAAATTAGCTCATAATATCTAATAAAGACAATATCCAAAGAAATTTAGCCATGAATCCAAGTCAAAGAAAATAAGAAAAACACAAAGGTAAGAGAGAAACTAATAGTTAGAGCTTTGTGATCTTGATTCTTCCTCCAATTCTCTTGTTTTCTTGCTTTTTTTCTTTGCTTCAAATCTTCAGAATAGTTGCTTGCTTCCTCTTCCTCAAAATCTATGAAAAAGGTCCCTTAAATAGGCTCTAAATAACCTAATTTCCAAAATACCGTCAACTTCTTTTATTTTTGGAAAGTCGCCCAGCGCTGCTGCGCTAATTGTCCAGCGCTGCAGCGCTGAGCTCTCCGGAAATTTGTATGCCTGCTTCCTTTCATCAATGCTGCAGCC
>NW_018397281.1:743075-743355 GCF_002168275.2 Theobroma umbraticum
AGCGTTGTGGCAGTCTATCAACTTCAAGCGTGAGTTTCACCCTGACATGCTCAGAACTGGGTAAAGTAGTAAACATAAAATTTTAGCCCTGTCTCTTAAATTTCTAATGGATCAAGAATCACATCAATTGGATTTCTGGATTGAAAGATATTCTCCAAATACCGTATCATATTCAATCTTTGCATACTGCTGTAGTGCTCCGACTTTGACAAATATTTTGACCATGATCCAATCAAAACTGGGTGAATTGGTAAAAATAAAATTGTAGCCCATCTTCTTA
>NW_018397281.1:743365-744741 GCF_002168275.2 Theobroma umbraticum
GGTCTAAGAATCACCTCATTTGGAGTTGTTTAGAGAGAGATATGGTCAAAGTACTGAAACATATATGAATAAAGTCATCGCCATACCTGCACTGATTTTCATCAATTTCCTACAAAAGCCATAAGAGAAATTAGCAATAACTACTTTTAAAGTAATTCAAAACAAAACAACATAAAATTTAATTAAAATAACTTAAATTAATCACTTAACAAGTAATCAAACTTAAACTAGAAAAACACCTAAAACGCTAAAATCCGAAACTAAAATCTCAAAGATCTAGCTACTGAAGCCCCCAAAATGAGTTAAAAAAACTCTATATAATAGAGTTATTATATATACTTGAATATTGAGCATTGTTGATGAGTTGAGATGAAAAAGATAATTATGGTACTTAGACCACAAATCTTACAACTTAATTATGAAGGGCTATATGGTTTTGAGTCTAAGTGAGATTTTGACATTGATGATATATTTGGATATTTGTATGTCAGGATTTCATGTTACATGAATGATTTGAGGTTGTGGAAGAGATTTAGTATGGGTTTAGACTTTAAAAAAGGAACAATTTTTACAATTTGGACCTGAAAAGTTAAGTATGCTGGTCTAGGATAAAAAAAGGACTCTTTAAAGTCGACCCTAGCAAAGAAAGATGGGAGAAATGCAAATATACTAGTCTAAGATCGACTATTAGGCTTCCATAGTTGATCTTATGAAGAAAAGTTGAATGGAACTAGACATTCTAGTCCATGATCAACTATATGCCCTCTATAGTAGATCTTGAAAAGAGAAATAGGGATATCTATCAGTCAGGGTTGATATAGACTTCCCATAGCTGACCTTAGGCTACCAGATCAACCAAGTTCAGGCTTAAAAGCCCCAAAATCTGATTTTCATCATTTTCTCTCCACACCTTCATTTTCCACCCATTTTCTCTCAACTCTTACATCATTCAAACCCACTAGATTCCCTTAATAAACCTAGGATTTTGAGTGTTAGGAGTAAAATATTTTACTTCTTAAAGGCTTGGTTGATGATTTTCATTTTCTCTCTCTGAAAATCCAAACCTTAGGTTCTAAGAATAATTTTTAAAGCTATGTGGAGTGGATTGGAGGGGATTGAAGCTTGGGAAATGATTGTAAAGGTAAGATTTAATGTTTATACCAATTGATTTGCAATTTAAACGATTGATAACTCAGATCTTGCTTTGGTTAAACTTTAGGTGAAATTGGCCCCCTTGAGTTGACTGAGCATTTTGGGTAAACAATAGCACAATCCCACTTCTAAGGTATGGGATTAGCTCATTATTGAAGGATTTGAGCTTAGATGTTAGATTGCTAAGAATTTGCTTAATTTTAAGAAAGTTTGCATTTTTTGAA
>NW_018397281.1:744751-744873 GCF_002168275.2 Theobroma umbraticum
TAACTAGTTTTGTAATATTTTGAAGTGGTTAAGGAAACACAAAGTAACCAAGGCACATTTATATGTTGAAAATGGTTAGAGGCTAAGGATCAAAGCTTGGTTGCAGAGTACCTCTCATTTTG
>NW_018397281.1:745166-747095 GCF_002168275.2 Theobroma umbraticum
AGCAAATGTTATAAGAATTATGTGAATTGCCTAGAAGAATTGTCATAGGCTAAGTAATTAATACGTCCATGATTATGTATTTGAGATGAGAAGTAAGGCATGATTACGAATGATTGAATATGTCATAATTATGATATGATGAGCGATGATATGATGTGAGATATGTATGTTCCGTCCATGGAAGATTCTAGAGGATGATATGATGTGATAAATGTATGTTTCATCCGAGGATGATTCCGAACGAGGCATATTATGAGGTTGAATGTGTTCATATCATTGTGACTATGTACGTTCCACTAGCAGGGATAGTGGTTTTTATTGGCTCCATTAGTTTTTGATGATAATAAAACATTCCCACTTATTTATGTCTAACTCTACTAATTGGGTGTGTAGGACAAAAATATGTGTCATTAATAAATTAATCACTCAAAAGCAAATATCAAAACTCATAAGAATAAGGAGCTACAATTGAGCCACAAAATAGAAGCCTCTCACTCGGATAACTAAGAGAGTAAGTCAACTAAAATTCAAAAATGAAGTTGACCGATCCAAAAAAAGAAAAGACTTAGTAAATCAAGAAGCAAGGTTAATCGACTAAGTACTCACTATAAGAAACTAGGAGTAGAAGACAAAAAAGACTTAGTCGACTAAGAAGTATGTTAGTCAACTAAGAGCACATTGTCTAAAAATTTAAATTTGAAAGCTAGAGGATAGACCAACGGTTAGAACTATCTCCCAACTATTTCCAATGGTTAGCGACTGTCAAACATCCATCAAAGTTGGTTTTCTAAGTATATAAGGCAATCCCAACGGCTAAGAAACACATTAGATGCTTCCAAGATCAAACATAGCTCAAAAATAGCAACAACTCTCTCAACCTTTCTATTTTTCACTCCAATCGTTGTAATAGAGTTTAGCACTTCATTTTTGTAATAGGTATTTCTTTATATCTGTACTTCTTGATTACTTAGAGTGTGTGAGTCACTCTAAAGGGTTTCATCAAGCTTGGGTTAGCTTGGTTATTGTTATAGGTTCTAACTTAGCCTTAGAAAAGTTGGTATTGGGTTTTGGTTGATCCCGTGAAAAACCATTGTTAAAGGTTGTGGTTGAGAATTTGAAAAACCATTTTGGGTTTTGGTTCATCCCATGAAAAATCATTATTAAAGGTTGTGGTTAAGCCTTTGAAAAACTATTTTGGGTTTTGGTTGATCTTGTGAAAAACCATTGTTAAAGGTTATGGCTGAGCCCGTGAAAGGCCATTGTAAAAGCTCACTAGAAGCTTGGGAATTGCACTGATTCTAGTGATTTGGCCTGAAAATCCTTGATTGGAAGATCAAGGCAGTGGATGTAGGTCAAAGAGACCAAACCACTATAAATCTTTGTGTATTATCCGCCCGTTTTTATTTTTCATTTCATTTTTCTTTAAATCATTCATTCATCTAGCATTTAACTTTTCGTCATTGACCTTTAACTTGCCCTTAGTTAGAAGTCAAGTTTAGTGACATTCACAAAGTGCTATTCACCCCTCTCTTGCACATATCTTTGGGACCAACAGTTTTATCCCATTTGTGATTCTCACCTGTTGTGTGATGATGATTTATGATGCTTATAGGGATGGTGGTTTTGTCTCGCCTATGATTCCCTTCCTGTAGTGCATGATGCCATCCGCTGAGATTATTCTGGATGATGATTATAGACTTCGTCATTTGCAGCAACAATGGGGCGTGACATGATATTGTTTGTTGTTCATCAATTGGCCATCGTATGTGACTATGCTACGTTTGGGGAGGACCATTCTATGATATGATCTGATGACTACATAGTGGCATGCTTTAGGATTTGAAATATGAATTATGTTATGTCATGTTTATGAAATGATGATTAATGATGATTAATGTAAAGGCTTGAGGTAAGAGCTATGAATATTTC
>NW_018397281.1:747105-747409 GCF_002168275.2 Theobroma umbraticum
ATGATGTGATACAAGCTTATTGAGCTTTAAGGACTAACGTTCACATTGATTGTCTTTGAGGTAAGTGTATTAAATATGCTTGTAAACAACCATATCGTGGGCCACATCATATGATAGAATAGGTCGATGGTCGGCATTGATGAACATATGTGGTAGGCATGATAGACACAGATCACCCTGCCATTTTTATGCACAATGATGTTTATATATAGCTGTACAGTAAGATTGGCAATATGAAGATAATGTGTTTATATCGGGTGATGTCTGACTTGTCTTGATATGAGTATGTTGAGTTTACTACTAC
>NW_018397281.1:747997-748905 GCF_002168275.2 Theobroma umbraticum
TTCAATGTTTTAAATGTTAATGGATATGATATTGGGCAAGAAGCCTCATGCATATGATGAATGTTAAACAGGTTTAAGCATAAGGCTTCCTCGAGTCTCCAGAACTTGTCAGCTAGGCTTGTGAGTGCCGATCACGGACCACGAAATTTGGGTCGTGATAGTTTAAATGTTTTGGGAGTGAGTTAGAGGACATGGAAATGATATGTTAGTTTCACCCATTGCACGAGGATGAATTTAATTATGCACAGGGTATGTGTAAGTACAATAATGTGAAGACTTGAGGCCCAACTTAGGAGCTGATGTAAATAACTAGAAAATGTACACATTTGTTCATGTACTGAAAATTACAAAACATAAGCTAATAGCTATGTGGCATGAAAGGAATTCACTAAAATGATTGAGATGTTAGTAAATTGAAATACATTAAATACTTTGAAGATGATGTGTCGAAAATGCACCAAATATATAAAAATTAATTATGTCTTAAGCTATATCTTTATGTGCATTAATGTGAACTGTTTTTATTATTGTATTGAGGGGCGTAGTAACTGAGCTATAGGCCATGTGGATATATTTTTGTAAGTTATGAAGTTTGAAGTTAATAAATGCATTGATAATTAAAGAATGCCTTGGCAAATTCTTATTCCTCAATCTTATAATCATTAGAAGTTAGTAGGGCCCAATCAAAGGAAGATAATCGATCTATTGATATAATTGGTGGTTTTTAGGTAATTATATAAAGTTGGTGCAAGGGATAAAGGATAGCAACATGCTAGAGTCTAAGTGTGCAGTGATAGGATTTACATTGAATAATATGTGTAGAATTTGAGTCTAATTATTGAAGGTGATGGTAGTGTGAGCAACTTATGCGAAAGACTTTAAATGACACAATAGATCAGTGCATAAGG
>NW_018397281.1:748915-749617 GCF_002168275.2 Theobroma umbraticum
AGTACTGGGCTAGGACCTTAAAATTCATAATGGCTAAAACTGATAATGACTAACAAAAGTTATACAATGACTAGTTTATGAAATTGGGAGCATGTAGTTGTAAAATAATCCATGTGCAATTGACTTTATAAGAGTTAATGCTTGAACTCACCTTATATAAAGATGATGTACATATAATGGGTGACTTTAGTGTAGTAATTGAATAGCTAAGTGCAGTTGTGACAACTAAGTGCAAGTGGAATTATCTCTGAGGGACAACTTTACTATGAAAAAGTTATAAGAATGGAGTTCGAAGATGGATGTGATAAGCATGAGTCAAATAAGCCTAGGTTTTAAATGCTTAATAAATTTTGAAAAGAAATGAGGTATGTTGTATATGCTAGAGGTACAAAAGGCACTTAGATAGAATGATGGCATTTGGTGTTGTGATAAGGTGTAAAATGTAATTGTTAGATGGAGTTGAGTTTTGAAAGATCAATGAGACTATAAAGTAGCACTATTCCATTGCTAGGTGGTTTATGAACCTATGAGTACTGATGTTTAATATTCTATATTATAAGGTATGAATAAATGGTAAACATTGTGGTGAAATAAATTAGGTACATTGGTCAAGGCTTATACATATGCACATGTATAATGATGACTGTGATTTGATGAAGATGATTATTGGTAATTAAGATATGATTAATAATATTGTGACAC
>NW_018397281.1:749627-750178 GCF_002168275.2 Theobroma umbraticum
GGTATAATGGAACTTATGTAAAAGATTTGGGATGTTAAGGAATAAATATACGTATATAAGCTATTTGAAGTTATGCATGTGCATAATGTGAGTTTGCATGTATTATATGGATAAATGGCATATGGTAGAATTTGATTTGATTGGTGATTTAAATGTGTAAAGGTTTGATAAGGAATTGACTATGCCTTGATATATATTGATTCAAATTGATTTAAGGGAATGAAATAAAAGATGAATTAGAAATATTAATTACAGTAAATTAAATGTGTGATTTTTGTGTGTTATGTAAATTAAAAGTTAGTAAATACAATATGAAATATTAGTTAAAACCTAGTATAAATGGTTGAGATTAAGTTTGAATGTTATGTAAATTGATATAAGTATTCCTAAATATTGTGAATTAGGTTGTTATTTCAAGGCATATATAGAATTGATTTCATGAATTAATTATGGTAGAGGACTATTCTTAGAAAGTTAGAATCTGAACTTAATGTATGCAATGGATTTTATTGATTGTGAAATAATGAATTTACAATCTAGATTTAAGTCAT
>NW_018397281.1:750278-750644 GCF_002168275.2 Theobroma umbraticum
ATCAAACATGTTCCATAGTTATCAAAATTAATATTAAAGAATAAATAATTTAATTCTTTAATTATCATTTAAAATTCTTGAAAAAATAAAACTCCTTGTTAATAATAATTTTTATTTTCTTATTATCCATATTTATTTAAAAAGAATTAATAATAAATAAAATAGTGATATTTGAACAGGAGGTCTCCTTTTATCAACATGATTGTTTAGATTCATTTTGCAAGAATCCTCTTAGCATTATCTTAATTTAAGACAACTTTTGTCTTTAATTGAGACAAAAATATTTTTTCTTGTCTAAATTGAGACAAATACGTTTTCTTGTCTAGATTAAGATAAAAAATATTTTTCTTATCTTAAATTAAGACA
>NW_018397281.1:750786-750879 GCF_002168275.2 Theobroma umbraticum
CTTGACAAAATTTAGACAAGCATGTTAAAGCTGTCATTTTTGCACACAATTTAATTATCAAATAAAACATGCATTCCAACTTAAACAAGTTGA
>NW_018397281.1:750889-752583 GCF_002168275.2 Theobroma umbraticum
GCTAAGTGGGGAATCTATTTAGACATAGATATTTCAAGTTCCAATAAACTTAGAATTATTCATTATCTCATTAAAAATAATTCAAGCTTATTAACCATGGAATCACTCCACCATAGATTCGTGGTTGCACTCTTGGATTAAGTATAATTACTGGAAATAATTCAATAGTTGATATTAATTATTTGTTGTCCAATTGCAAACTTTATATTGCAAACCCTCATAACCATTTAATGGCAAAGGGTGAATTTATCGTTTTACCCTTTATGTCAATTTTATCCCCTAGTCTCAAGTTTCATCCAACTAGTGATTGAATACTCTACATCTAATCTTTTGAGTATCTAGATGTGATTAGTAGTGAATTCATCAATCCATTGGGCTTAGATTAATCACCAATCTTCTTGAAATTACTAGAAGTGATGTTAATGCTATGAACTTCATTATTTGGATATATGTTCCTATAAGTTCATCCCGATTATAATCCCAACATACAGAGTCTAGATTAACACTTTATGATGATCATGCTCATGGTATATCAAAGATTATAAGAAGATTAAATACGAGTCCACTATCCATCAAGATTTCAGTTCTACCATAAGCAAATGCATAAGTGTGAGATTATGATTTAAGTAACGGTTAAACTTAAATTTGATTCTCACATGATTCTAGTTAATGTTATAGTGTCTTTATTTAAAGTCAACCATTTCAATGATTTGAGACTCATCATTCCCTTGAAATGAATCACATTCATTTCATTGTAAGCAGTTTGGATACTATAGCCTGAACATAATAAAATGACAAAGTTTATTATACAGTTGTGAACAATATTTAAATTTAATTAAAATATATGTCTCTTATGTATGACTCTTCATACAAATGTATTTTAATATCTCAACAGAATCATGGTACCTTAATAACAAGATAATGAATGCTTACCTAAAAAAAATTCTTTGTCTTGTAATCAAAATGTACTTTCATTACAAACAAATTAAATGCAATTATAAGTGAGAATATACTTGCTTTCCAAGACACCATATTCTTTATTCCTAACAAGCATATCATGTAAGTCTCATAACATTCACTCGTCAAGACATAAAATTTCTAGACATGTTGACCGTATAGAGATTCAACATAGTGTCATCGTTTCCATTACATTAACTCATATTCACATCAACCTTATTAGCCTAGGCATAATCCTTCTAGGCATATCACATCATTCTCACTTATTTTCTAGTCTAGTCATTCTAACTCTAGACATGTTTATAGCTCATACATAGCATACATTATGCATTATCATTTTGATGCATATATGCACCATAGTCATTATGCTCTTATGCATAAAAGTTTCCCATTCACCTTGACACTTAGGAAGTGCTCCTCAATCGAGGTTAAATCCTTAGCCTCCAATCATATTTTAGGTCACAAACAAGTCAAATAGCTCTAATTTTTCCTTTAAGCACATCTAAACATTACAAACCTATTAAATTTTGGCTTTTAAAAAATGCCAGATTTTTTTAAAATAGCTAAATCTTGAGCATATTAACAAATAAACTTAAATCCTTCAACAATGGGCTAATCCATACCTTAGAAGTTGGGTTGTGCTATATCCTCAATCGAGCTATATCCAGCTAACTAAAGGGGTAAATTTTTCCCCTAAAGCTGCATCAATTTAAATCTAAGTCATCAATTACTTAAAT
>NW_018397281.1:753036-753180 GCF_002168275.2 Theobroma umbraticum
TACTTGATCCTAGACCAGATTGTTTACCTTTGCTCCCATTTGCTACCCTAGGATTGACTATAAGGGGTTTGTACTCTATTCTGGGCCAATGCACTTTCCTCTTTAGCCTTTTACTTCATAAATTCGATCTTCTATGCACTAGGA
>NW_018397281.1:753343-756609 GCF_002168275.2 Theobroma umbraticum
ATTAAGCATTGCATAATTTACATACATATCATATTCAATTTAGTACCCAACATACACATTATATCATTCATGTGCCAAGCATATGCACAACATCATTTTATCTTTTACACACTCATACATTTCATTACCATCTCTCTTTATGGACAAAAGAATTCCTCAAGATCATAAGCATACACATTGAGGTTATCATCAACTATAAGTTAGTTTAACATCATGCACAACTACCATCAGGATCGAGGTGTTACAAATTGCTTACTTCCCAAGTAAGGAGGCTTAACATGTACCAATCTTTGAGTATTGTCAATGCCCTGTCTTGACAATATAATGACTATGAACAATTTTAAGAACATAGCTTTGATGCAGAGTGATCTCATAATTGTAACAACTATACAATTCTCTTGCAAGGCAATTATGTTCCATGGGCTTCATCTAATTAATACTTAATAACTCTTTATTATTGCATTAACATGAAGGAAAGCCTCTATCACATATAGTTATATGATTAAGTATGTATTAAATGATAATATATATTCCTTGAGCAATCTAATTGGCTCAAAGGCATATACTAATAATCTCCCACTTACACTTGAGCCAATTGCTAATGTATCCAATATCAAACACTTTCGCTTAGCTACTGTGTCTTTACTAGGACAACTCAAATTGCAATATTGGGGAATATGTTAATTAATATTTTTGACAATCTCCATTGTCAGAATTGTAATGCTAATTTAGATCAAAACAAGACCTTGATTCCATTATTATAGCTCTTGCTGTTACTTTAAAAACTCAGAATCATTTATTGGTTCATTAAACTAATGATGCAAATATCTCATCTTTTGTACCCTAAACAAAGGGTTTGTATCTAATTGTAGATAAAATCTTGCAGTTATCTATAGTTTTGGAACCAATCTAGTACAACTACTTAATCATGACTTTGTGCCACTTTTAACATTTAGGATTCTCTCTATGCTAAACTCCTTTAACATGTCATCCTAAATTCTTTTGTTGAGTCCCTTTTTAGGCTTTAACTCTGGTCCTATTTGGTTTTTCTTAGACTGATAAATGTATCTTATTCACTTTTAATGTAATTTATTTTACTCCCATAAACCTTATGATTTGAACAAAATATGTTTATCTTATTCAATGTATTCAACTACTTTGAATTTATTGAATAAACATTATTATCTAATCATTCATGTTGGATCATTTAGTGGACTCATCTTATATAACCCTTATATGAGTAGGAAGTATGAGTTTTGATAACGATGCAATTATAAATACATATGATTCACAAATCCTTTCTTATTACCATGATATTCATGAAACATAGCATTTAATCATCCTCTAAATAACATTGGATGGAAAACATCTTTGCATAAATTCATTGAAACCAATTTAATCTTGAAAACATATCTAAAATCATATGAGAAGCCAATTCTACAACAATTTTATCTATACATTCTAGAATGTATCGATACAAGCAAGGAATCTATCGATACCCTTGGTGCTGTATTGATACATTTCACATAGAATGCCTCCTGTAGTATTCTGCTGAGAATGTATCAATACTTACTATGAGTGGGTCTACCCCATTTCGGTGAATAGTGGTTTAACACCCTTTATTTTAAGTTCTTAGTGCAGTATTGTGAATGGCACATCGATCTCATCTATGATCTATTGAGTGGTCTCGCCCCATTCAGGTGGTAATGCACAAAGTCCTGACTTTCATCTGGTTCACCCCGCGTGAACAATCATCCAAGTTGCATGAATGGCACTTCGGCCTTACCCATGATCATCATAAGATCTGTTAAGCTTAGGATTGTTCTCATCCTTAGCTTGAATCATGAATGTCGCGATCCAAACACAACGGTCCGTGACCTGCGCATAAGCCCCATAGACAAGCCTTAGAGTTCACAATCATATAACACATAGCCAAGGGATTTAATAATCAAATATTCATAACAAATTCAAATATAATACATTATCCCAAGCTCATAATCAATTTAAAGTTCATAGGGCCATACACTGGCCATCAAATCAGGGTCGTACATAACGACCCTTATACAATACAAAAGGCATATTGTGCCTGACATATTTACAACTAATAAGACTTAAAGGTGAAGGGCCCACACAAACTCAACGGAGTGACACAATGGGAAGGAGACCTATCGGATGCCAATTACGTGTCTGTCTATTCGACAACACTTGCCACATAACCCCATAGCTTCTTTTATCTACATATGGTATAACAGAAGGGTGAGTCATCTAACACTCAGTGAAGGAATATTATCACAGCATCATATTTTACATATAAAATATAATTAGGCCAATCTACCTATAAGACTTTCACATTCAAACATCTCCAATTAAAAGGTGTGAGGATTATCCTAATATCTTATGTACACAACTTATCATATCAAATCCTGTCGAATCACATCTCAACGGTGTATCATATCCAAAATTGCCAAATTCTATGTAGTCATATCAAATCATATCAGTTCTAGGCTTATCTTTAAACTGCTATCATTAAAATGGGCTTCATAGGCACACTTTTGTTGCCAAGAACAAGTTTAAACCTTATTTATAAATAATTGCTTATTCTGAAGCATTTCATCAAATATCGTTCATAGTGGTCACCACATAATCATCCTTCAAAGCAAATCATGCCATCCCCAATGCATGTTATCGTAGTCAAATGAAATCAAATGAATGGTCCTGCCCTGGACATAGTCAGATCACGCTTGGTGGCCAACCGGAGAAGAACCAGACCATGCATGTGCCGAAGCAACAAGCAGAGGACAAATCACGCACAGTGCTAAAACAATTGGCAAAGAAATAAATCATGTGGGTGCCGAAGAATCGAGTGAAGGACAAATCACTCACAGTGCCAAAATAGTTAGCGAAGAATCAAAATCATCAATTGGAAAAGCCTTTCGATGTCAGCATCCCTAGGAATAATCTCAATATATGACATCAAAACACTGTAGGCAGAAATCACAAGCAAGATTAATGCAACCGTCTTTGCTTACCATCATCCCTATACGCACACAAAGTCATAGGGAGTGGGACTTCAATCAACCACAGGTCAAATCAACATCCAAAATTCATCCCTCGAATGGAAAGTGAATCTAGAAATCAAGCCATCATGCTTGTGACATTCCACATGTCCACATCAAATCATATTTCAAATTCAACAAGCTTCAATCATTTCTAAGCATGGCTTAATTCTTTGTGCTTTCAAATCTCTAAGGCATCATCAAACAAAA
>NW_018397281.1:756619-756908 GCF_002168275.2 Theobroma umbraticum
CTATAGGTCTTCATGCCTTTAATCCCCACATGGGTACTTATCATATTGAACCAAATCAATCATGGCTTAACAACATTATGCATATCCTCAAATCAACCACAATTACGTGGGCATTCATGCATAAATCATATCCATAAGCAATCATGGCCTTTTGGGCTCACATATTTAATATCACCTCAATTGCTACGCCACTAAGCGAAATACATATCATGCCCATAAGCCTAGTTAAGTAATGCATTCATTATAATTTGGCACAGTCCTTAATCCATAATTCATATCACACCATGTG
>NW_018397281.1:757008-757222 GCF_002168275.2 Theobroma umbraticum
GTCAACCATTTTGATGATTTGAGACTCATCATTCCCTTGAAGTGAATCATATTCGTTTCGTTAGAAGTAATTTAGACACTATAGCCTTAACATAATAAAGTGACCAGTTTTATTATATGGTTATGAAAATTTTTTAGATTCAATTCAAATACATGTCTCTTATGTATGATTCTTCATACAAATGTATTTTAATATCTCAATAGAATCATGGTAC
>NW_018397281.1:757391-759797 GCF_002168275.2 Theobroma umbraticum
TTACAAATAAATTTAATGAAATTATACATGAGAATATACTTGCTTTACAGAGCACCATATTCTCAAAATTCCTAATAGTTCTCATAGCAAGTCATGTTGAATGAACTTGTTCTTTAACACACCTACATGTTATCATCAAGTATTTCATATACTTCAATCTGTGAGATCGATTGTGTCATGACCCAAATATAAGGGTCCCTGATCAGCACACACAAGCTCGGCATGCAAGCCTGTGAGACTCGAGGAAGCATTTGTTCATAAACCTGACTAACATAGATCATATACATGAGCCCTTTTGGCCAACATCATATCCATCAACATTAAAAACATTGAAACTACATAGTTCATAATGTAGCCCTATGGCTCGTCTTCCTACACTAGAGTTAAACATAAAATCCACATGGGCTTACGTTGGCTAATCATCATTTTTAAAATCTATAATCATCTCATTACATAACATAAGGCAACTTTGTGCTCTCGTATTTCCTTAGTGAAATACTTTATATACATAGTAGAAGTGCATATAAACCTTAACTTAGACTATGGCATAGCAAACTGTTCACCAATGAAAAACCTATAAGCTATCAAATTTGCATGTCTGTCTAAATGACAATGCTAGCCACCAATCCTTCATATCTTTATCTACACAATACAACTAAAATTGGTGATATAATACACTAGTACTCAATGAATGGGAGCATAAAATAGGTGTAAATGTGCACAGATAGTTGCGACACATATTCTCTATTTATGCATCCATATCATGCTTCAAAAAACATATACATGTAAGACAAGTCAATCATCACCTGTTGAGCATAGTTTATCATAATCATGGCAGTCATACTATGCTGCATATATCTAGCTATTAGCATAGAAAGGTGGTACAATCATCGTCACGTTACTCATGCAATATCCTTATCAACACAACCACTTGATAGTTTAATTTATCGTAAGAACTAGCCCAGTATGGTTGTCTACATATATGGCTTAGCATATATACCTTAAAGCGCTCACCTCGATGAAAAATCATAAGCTTTTCGAACATATAGCGCATCATAATCATATATCAATCACATATGTCTCTTACCTCAAGCCTTTACATCAATCATCATTTCATAACATCATATAACATAATTCACATTACAAAAGCTAAGGCATGGCAACCGACAGACAATATATAATATCATGCCACACCCCATTGCTATAGTAAATGAAGGAATCATTTCACGCCCCATTGCCATGGCTAACGACGGAGTCTAATCATGTCCCATTACCAAGAAAATGACAGAGTCTTGTTGACCAAATGACAAAGTCTATAATCATCATACAATACCATGTCATGGCCTATTGCCATGGTAAACAATAGAGTCTAGTCATGCCCCATTACTGAGCAAACGATAGAGCCTATGGTCTTCATCTGGAATAATCTTAATGGATGGCATAATAGCACTACAGGCGAGAATCACAGGCATGACAAAACCACCATCCCTATAGGCATCACAATCATCATTCCACAATAGGCAGGAATCAAAGGCAGGATAAAGCCACCATCCTTGCCAACAACATACATAGTCACAAGGATATGGACTCAACCTCATAATATCTAGTGCCTGAAATTCCTCCACAGGTGGTGCATGCATAATCAACATAAGAACATTGTTTAAAATCATCCACGAATAGCTCATATTTATCAATCGTGACTTTGATCAAATATCCTTATTATCATCTCACTAGCTTAGGCATATTCCTTCTAGGCATTATTGGAGTTCGATGTAAATGGATATGTGATTGTGTAAAGCATGGATTTCAAAAATTTTCTTTTATAATGAAAGCAACAAATCCAATTACATAAGCAAAAATACACACATCATTCTTATTGTGAGTAACATAATCACATCCTAAAAATAAAATCCTATTAAGTAAGAAAAAAATGTACTCATTTTTTTTTACATTCTTATTTTTGGACACCACCGTACCGATGATTAACTTCTCGACTAAACAATTTTACCACTTACTTCTCAAGATTGCCTTCAACTTGAATCTTAAGTGAACAAGGTGTGGAATGCTAGAATACAAGATGGCAATCAATTTTCCCTCTCTTTTCTTCTTAAAAATTAATGACTACTTTTCTTTCAAAAAATTCACCCAAGAATGGGAGAGAGGAAAAGAGATAGCGTAAAGTTAGGTAGAAGAGAGAAGTGATCGCTGAAACTTTTTTCAAGAAAAGTATATACGTTTCTTTTCTTCCAATCTCTTCTCTTTTTATTAAAATTGTTACCTCAAAGGTTTAATCAATATCAAATAACTTTGAATCAATCTTAACTACCTATTTAGAGTTATGGATGCATCAAACATACTCCATAATTATCAAAATTAAAATTAAATAATAAATAATTTAATTTTTTA
>NW_018397281.1:759982-763161 GCF_002168275.2 Theobroma umbraticum
ATATGTTTTCTTGTCTAGATTAAGAGAAAAAATATTTTTCTTGTCTTTAATTAAGACAAACATGTTTTCTTGTCTAAATTAAGGCCAACCATGATTTCATTTTTAAATTAAGACAAACATGTTTTCTTGCTACATGGCCACTTGCAGAATTTACAAGCATGTAATTCTTAGTTCTATGAAGATATTTAAAAATTCACTTGACTACAGTCCAGTGGTCCATGCCTAGGTTTGACTAAAATCTACTAACCAATCCAACTGCATAGCAAATATTTGGCCTAGTGCACAACATAACATACATGAGACTTCCAATAATAGATTCATATGGAATTCATCTCATGTTTTCAACTTCCTCTAGAGCTTTAGGTGACATTTGATTCCATGTCTAGAGGGCATAAAACCCTTCTTGGAATCTTGCATAGCAACTTGGACAAAATCTTGTCTATGTAGGATGCTTGAGATTAAGCTATCTACTTGTTAGAAATCGTATGATTTGACAATAATATCAAATCTTATGTTCCAAGACCTAGATGCTTGCTTAAGTCCATAAATGGACCAATGCAATTCACAGACTTTATGCTCGTGGCCTTTTTTAATGAAACCTTCTAGTTGAACCATATAAATGCCATTTTCAAGTTCCCCATTTAAAAATGCAATCTTGACATCCATTTGCGATGTCTCATAATCAAGATGTGCTACTATGGATATGAGGATCTTGATGGATTAAAGCATAACAACCGACAAGAAAGATTTCTCACAATTAATCCTTTCTCTTTGGGTAAAACCTTTAGCCAGTAGTCTAGCCTTGAAGGTCTCTACCTTCTTATCACTTCTTCTTTTTCTTTTGTAAATCCATTTGCTACCTATGGGTTTTATCCCTTTAAGTGGATCTACTAGAGTCTAGACTTTTTTGGAATCCATGAGGTCTAACTCAAATTTCATTACCTTATGCCACTTTTTAGCATCTACACCATTATAGCTTCCTTATATGATATAGGGACAAGTTTGTGTTCATCGGAGAATGCAATCATGTTTTCTCCCAAGCCCATGTATCTCTCTGGTTGTCTTACAACCCTCCTACTATGTCGTGGCACCACTATTTGATGTTCAAGTTTTGTTTTTGTTTCAACCTTTGAGTCAGACTATGTTATGGCATCTTCAGAATTAACTCTTAAATCTAAAGGATCAGATAATTCTTTTAAGACAATTTTACTTCTAGGTTTGTGATTTCTCACAAACCCTTTCTCTAAAATAGTGGCATTCACACTAATGAAAACTTTCCTATCTTGAAGACTATAGAAGTAATAACCTCTTGTTCCCTTTGGATATCCTACAATAAGCACACCTCAGTCTTTGGTTCCATTTTTGTGAACTCAGGCTTTACAACATGTGCAAGACACCCTCAAGTTCACAAATGACATACAGATGATTTACGCCTGTCCACAGCTCCTTTGGTGTCTTAGGCACATCCTTGGATGGAGAGAAATTGAGCAAGTACTCAGTAATTTGCATATAATATCCTCAAAAGGGGATTAGAAGGTTAGCATAGGACATCATTGATCTACCCATTTTTTAAAGAGTCTTATTTCTTATTTCAGCTACACTATTATGTTGAGGTGTTCTTAGCACTAACAAATTGGAAATTATCCCATTGTTAGTGAGATATTGCTAAAATTCATTTGATAAATGCTCACCTCCCCAATCTGATCAAAGTTCTTTCAATGGCTTGCCTAGTTGCTTTTTAACTTCGACTTTGAATTCTCTAAACTTTTCAAAGGATTCACTTTTACTATGCATTAAATACATAGTGCCATGTCTCGAGTAGTCATCAATAAAAGTTATGAAATATTTATAGCCTCCTTTACCTTGTACGTTCATTAGTCCACACACAATTGTGTGCAGTAAGCCTATAATGTTGGACATTCTATTACCTTTTGCCTTGAAAGGCCTTTTAGTCATTTTTGCTTCAATACAAGACTCAAATACTAGCAAAGGACCCTCAACCATGTCTGGTAGAGTACCATCCTTTATAAGCCTATTGAGTCATTTTGATTGATATAACCTAAATGTAGATGCCAAAGATAATTTTGATTTATGCTAGGTTCTTTGACTCTTTTAGTTCTAAATCATATTGCTTTTACATCATTCATAGAATAAATAGTAAGCTCAAGGAAATAAAGATTATGTCTTACAATTCCATAACAAATAAAATCCTTATTCGAATAAATAGTGAGTGTCTCACTAAAATAAACTTAATTTCTAGAATTTCTTAAACAAAAGACATAAATCAAATTTCTATAAGCCTTTGGAATGTAATAAACTTTTTCCAAAACCAAGCTATGACCATAAGGAAATTTTTCGAATAATGGCTCCCATTGCTAATGCTAAAAGGAATGTGCCATTTGCCATCTTTAGTTTTCTCCCTTGTTGAAACCCCTGTAAAGCATTACAATCATTGTTAGTGGCTCCAGAATCTACTATCCAAGTATCCATGAAATCAACCTCTAAACAGGCTTTTAACATATTTAGAAAACCCATACCTTGTTTACTCATTTGAATTTTCTTGCAATTGCGCTTCCAATGTCTTTTCATACCACAATGAAAGCATTTTCCTTTGGTGTTGTCTTTTGAAGCAGCCTTTTTCTTCATGGGCTTTTCTTTGCTCCCACTAAGCCTTTAGAAATTTTTTTATTTTTGGCTATCTTTTTTTTACCCTTGGGTTTAGGCGTAGAAGTGGAAACTACTTGTCCTTCAGGCTTCTTTTTTAAATCAAGAACCTCCTCCACATTTTGGAGATCATTCATTAGCCCACTTAAGGTGTAATCCCTAGTGTGCAGTTCGAAATCCTATTTGAACTATGAGAATAACAAATTCAAGTTATGAATGGTCATTGATATTTGTGCTTCCACATCTATCTCAGCATCATTTAGTTCTGCCTCATTGAGATAAGAGATCCAGTCCGTCTTGATCTAGATTTATGCCCGCCTATAGGGAGTGACATGTTTCACATGCTAATGGGCCAACAATGGAGACCGTGGAATGTAGGATTACTAGCATGCTCTCCCACTTAGTATTTTTATACTTAGGGTTTTTATTGACCTTTTGTCATATTTTTTAGATGCATATTGAGAATATCCTAAGTCAAATTATGGGCTTGGTTATGTTTCCAACTAAATGCTTTT
>NW_018397281.1:763261-768472 GCF_002168275.2 Theobroma umbraticum
GTTTGATGCTTCCATAACTCTAAATGGATGGTCAAGATTGATTCAAAGGTATTTGATACCTATTGAACCTTTAAGGCAAGAGTTTTAACAAAAAGACAAGAGATTGGAAGAAAAGAAACGTATGTACTTTTCTTCAAAAAAGTTTTAGTTGTCACTTCTCTCATCCTTTTAACTTGGCTGTATCTCTTTTCTTCTATCTCATTCTTGGCTGAATTTTTTGAAAGAAAAATAGTCATTAATTGTTAAGAAGAAAAGAAAGAAAAAATCGATTGTCATCCTGTTATCTAGTATTCCACACCTTGTGCACTCAAGGTTCGAGTTGAAAGCATTCAAAGTAAGTGTAACGACTGCTCCTCGATCACAACTGACGTCCGAGTCTCGCAGGGAAACCCGCCAAGTCCTGAACAAGCCTTTCTGAAAACATTAGCTTTTACTTCATAATCATGCCATCAATCTATGAAATTACTTTGATCCATAAAACTCTTTGTAATAAGGATTGAAGAATAATCTTTATAAATTGATTAAACCTTTATTCCACATAATCGTAAAAGTAATACATCAAGACTTATAATCTCCAATGTACAATCGTATTGACACTATTGTTTAATTTCATAACAAATTACACTATGACAACTTAACCTTTAGTAGTGGAGCGACTCGAAATAAAGTGCTATGAGATGCCTTTACCTATCCATGGTGGACTACAAATGCCGATGAACGCACGCTAGGCTGATCACTATCTGCAAAAGGAAAATAAGGGGGTAAGTCTCATAGACTCAGTGATCATCGGCTCCGTGAAAAGGGAATAGATGGGAAACAAGCTTAAAGTAAATAAGTTGAATAATAAAACTGGAATATCAAATCAAAATCGTAAGAAAACAAATCATAAGTAAGATATTTGGGCCTTGTAAAAAAATAATGACGTAAATCATAATGCAATATTTCACTTGGCAAATAGGCGGTGGCGAAAAAAAACTTAGCAAAACAAAGTTCAATCATCAAAAGCATCAATTGCCATCAAAATGTGAATAATAGTATAAAAGTATGCATGCTCCCAAAAATGCGTGGCACGTAAAGAAATCAATGTGTATAGCCACATAAACCATTTCATGATTGTCAAGTAAGCACTGAAAGCTTTTATTTAAACAAGGGAAGCTACAAAGAAATCTTAACTCTCCACAATGCAAAAGAGTTCACATCGAAAAACTCACAAGGCTCTCAAGCGGTAAGTATCATAATCATTTATGGACCCATTTCCATCGGATCCCTACAGCCATGGCAGTCTCAATGATGTTGGATAACAACAGAGAATCAAGTGGTCGTAATCGTGAATATCACTTATGGCCTAGCCACATATAACAACCCGTGGCCTTGCCACGTATATCACAGACTATGGCCCCAACCATGTCTAACAGCCCATCGGAGACCCAAAAGTTCTCTACCTAGAGCTCACTTGTGCACAAGGGTCACACTTAACTGAAGTGACAGTTGGGCTACTCTTGATGCTCTCGATTTGTCAAAACCATTTTTTAAAACCAAATCGGGTTTTCCAAAGCTTTTCCTTTTAATCATTTGAAATCAAGGCTCGATAACCCTTTGAAATTACTTTTCAAGTTAAATGGCATGGTGTAATCACTTGTACAAAGATCGGAATAAAACCAAAGCTCAAAACTTTACATTTTAAATCGTTTAACAAATGTATTTAGTTATGCATATCACACAAAAATACAAGGCACAGATTTTGATGCAAACATCATGAAAGGCTTGTTTCCTATTTTCTAAAACTCTTTACATATATGGGTTATCTATAGATACATCCAAAACTACTTTCACAACAATTTGCATCCAAAAACTTCCTATGGTTTCTACCACCTCATGCTTTCCATAGTAGTAATATATAAATCATTGTAAATCTATTTTAAAATTACCTATCGAGGCTAACAGCTCATGCTATCCACAATACACTTAAGAAAACCATCAACGTTTATCAACATGAATGAATATATATAGTATGGAGATATTAAAATAGGCACCCCTTACTCACCTTACAATAGCGGGACACTACATCGTTATCGATTCGGGTTGTACCTTGCTAATTCTACTCGCCGATTACCCGTTACCTCCTCCAGCATGCCACCACAGCACACTTCCTTTACTTTTACACTTTCTAACAGTCATACAAACCCATCACGTTTAATTATTCGCGTGCATGGCAGTACATCAATCAATAAATCCGTAGCCTAATTTCATAGTTTTCATCAACCTTACTCACAATCATTTAACCCACAATCCACATACTATCAAATAAACAAAGCCAACATAACACCATGCATTCACATTGCATGATTACCTTTTGGTTGTAGCTTGAGTTCCACATATAATCCACCATTCTTTACATTCTTAGTCACCATTACTGCCACAAGCATAAACAGTTAACACACATCTCATTTCTCTTGTCTATTTGTGATTTCAAAACTAAAATACTCACCTATTGCTTATCTAACTCCAAAATCAACATGCATTCCAAGATTAACCCACATGCATGCATCTATTTCTTTAAAATCTTGGAAGACCTTTGCTGCCACAAACATACTCACAATTGCCAACTCATTTCCTCAAGAAATCATACACAAAATCAAGGTTCTACTTACCTTCCTTAGCTTGGAATCACTAGGCCGAACCTCTCATGCCTTCCTAAAGCTCCAACCATGGCAAGCAAGAGAAAACCATTTGGTTTTTCTCCCAATTTCCACAAAATCGAGCCTTCTCCAAGCCCTTTTTACTCAACTCTTTCTCTCCTCTCTAGTGGAAGCCTCGCAAGGCTATTTTCCTTCCATCTTTCTTCCAAATGGGTGGATCTCTCATAGAACTCATTTGTTTTCTTCACATTTCTCTTCTAAAAACTGAGCCTTTCCTTGCATGTTGCTTTTCTTCTCTTTTCTCTCTACCTCTCAGGTGGTGGAGAAAACAAGGGTAAAATGAGCTTTCATCCCATTTCTCTTTGTTATGGGCAAATTGCCCAAGGAAATGGCAACATTTCCTTTCATTTCTTCTCTAATGGCCTGATTGCCCAAAGTTTGATCATTTTATAACTTTCCTTTTACTTTCATGTGGTTAAAATCACAAGGTAAAAGGGCTTTTGAAACCTTTTCACCCGCCATCATCATTGTCCATTCTTTTTCTACTATTTTCTTTTCTTTTCTCTTTACAAGTCATGCCAATCAATTCTTCTCTTTGTTATTATCACCACCTCCCATTGGTGGCTTGTTCATGCTTTGTTTCCTTATCCATTCCTTTATCCTTTGGTTGGATTGCCATGTCCATGCATTTGTCCACATGGCATTCTCTTTTGATTTATTTCATTTAGATTTCATTCCACATGTATTTTATTGCATTTCATTTTCATTTCCTTTTAATGGCACCTTATTCCTCCAATCACACTCCATCTGCAAGCTTCATTTTACATTTTATTTGGCCATTTATCCAACCAATCAAGTCTCATGCAACCCACATTTCACGTTCCTCATTTGACCACCAAATGCACCAATCACATTACATGCAAATAATCTTTAACTTTATCCTTCCTTTTTCTTCACTGGTGGAGATCCCACATGTTCCCCACCAACTTCTCCTTTTTGCACACCATAGTTTGCATGTAATAGTAACTTTCACATGTAAATCTCATATTCCACATAATCTAATTTTCCTTGATTAGTGAATATGCATTTAACTTCAAATATTGTAATTGCACATAAATCCTCAAACTTTGCCTTATTTAGCATGTGACCCAACGAACTTTTCATCCTTCATAATTTGGTCCTTCCAAGACTTGTTAAATTTCAACTTTCTTCTATCTTTCTTCCATTACACTTGTACAAATAAAATATCAAATTTGCGCCTCATCAAAGTGTCACCATAATATTTAAATATATACTTACCCGCTTTTACTCTATTAAATAAAGGCACGCGAGCCCCACTAACATTGTTTTTCTTTCTTTTAAATATTTCGTACTTCCACTCCCCCACTTAGACAAATTGTACAAATCACACTTCCTTCAAGTAATATGTCCAACCTTACATTAGTATTATTTTAATATTATTTTATTCTAAAATTTTTCACTTGTCTCCTCAAGACTCAAAATGTCTCACTTTGTCCCGATTCACCTCCAATTCACTTTTTAACTTGCTAATTCATTCTCGATTAAAATATTATTATTTAATCATTATTTTCTCGCATATGAAATATTCTATTCCAAAATATGCCTTTCGTCCATCACCATTTTTTGGCACTTAAATTTATATCCATTGACTCTTAGTCTTATTGATAAGGTCTTATGGGCTTCTATATGAGGGTACAGGGTGTTACAGTAAGTGGCAACCTTGTTTGGTGAAGAAATCAATCGTTGGCGTGATGGTGTCCAAAAATAAGAAAAGAAAAAAAAAGGTACGCTTTTTTCTTACTTAATAGTTCCATATTTTTAGGCTGTGATTATGTTACTTGAAAGAACAATGATGTGTGTTTTTGCTTGTGTAATTGGATTGCTTGCTTCCTTTGTAAAAGAAAATTTTTGAAATCCATGCTTTACACTATCACATCAATCCACTTAGATCCAACTCCAACAATTGGTATCAGAGTAAGGAATATTGCAAGTTTTGTTTCCTATACCTATTTTTTATAGTTGTCACCTTTGCATATATTTAACTATCTTGATGTGATCAATATATGGTTATATGTGTTAGCTTTAAAATTATTATAGTTTTGATTATGACAAAATGATCAAATTTGTTAGAACATTATTTGAGTAATCCTTGACAATTGCTTGAAATGATTTAACTCCCATACATTTGTTCTTACATAGTTATAAGCCTGACTTTTGAAGTTATTGAACTATATTTATAAGCGTATATGACTTAGGTGTATGAGTGCTTATGATTCCCATTCATTAAGTTTGACTAAGGATTAAAGGAAATTTAGATGCACTCATTAAAGGGGAGTTTTTGAATATCAATTTTAATGATAAAAACAAAGAGAAAGGAAGACTAAGTTAAATAGAGTTTGATTGGTCTTTGTTTAATTTTTATGTGATGCTTTGTTTTGGTTTATTAAATATTATGTAAAGAAAACTAGATGCATTGACTAAGGGGGAGCAATTTATTCTGCATAAAGATTTGATGCATTCATATTGAACATAGACATTACACTATTAATCT
>NW_018397281.1:768482-768639 GCF_002168275.2 Theobroma umbraticum
TGTCATCATCAAAAATAAGAGATAGAGAATGTTGACTCTATATGTTTTTTATGGTAACAAAATATTCCGATTCATTGATGTCTAATTATATTGTTTAAGTGTACAGGACAAAAATGTATGCCATTAATTAGTTAATCATTCAAAAGACAATATCAAA
>NW_018397281.1:768739-769007 GCF_002168275.2 Theobroma umbraticum
CAATAAACTTAGAATTATTCCTAATCTCATTAAAAATAATTCAAATTTTTTAACTATGAAATCACTCCACCATAGATTCATAGTTGCACTCTTGTACTAACTATAATTACAAGAAACAATTCAATTCTTGATATTAATTATTAGTTGTCCAATTGAAAACCTTATATTGTGAACCTCATAACCATCCAGTGATAAAAAGTTAAATTACCGTTTTACCCTTTATGTCAATTTTGTCTATTAGTCTCAAATTTCATCCAATTAGTGATTC
>NW_018397281.1:769017-769243 GCF_002168275.2 Theobroma umbraticum
ATCTAATCTTTTGAGTATCTAGATATGATGAATAGCTAATTCATCAATCCACTGAACCTAGATTAATCACCAATCTTTCTGAAGCCGTTAGAAATGATGTTAATGCTACGAACTCCATTATCTAGATATATGTTCCTGAATGTTCATCTTGATTATAATCCCCAAATATGGAGTCTAGATAAACACTTTATGATGATCATGCTCATGGTAAATCAAAGATTATAAG
>NW_018397281.1:769253-774938 GCF_002168275.2 Theobroma umbraticum
ACAAGTCCACTATCCATTTGTATTTTGATTTTACTATAAGCAAATGCATAACTGTGGAATCAAGATCTAAGTAATGATAAAGCTTAAATTTGATTCTCACATAATTTCAGTTCATGTTATAATGTCAGCACTCAAAGTCAACTATTTCAATGATTTGATACTCATCATTCCCTTGAAATGAATCACATTCGTTTCGTTGAAAGTGATCTAGACACTACAGCTTTAAAGCAATAAAGTAAACAGCTTTATTATATGGCTACGAACAATTTTTAGGTTTAATTAAAATACATGTGTCCTATGTATGACTCTTCATACAAATGTATTTTGATATCCCAATGGAATCATGGTACCTTAATAACTAAATAATGAATGCTTACCAAAACAACTCTTCATCTTATTCTCAAAATTTATTTTCATTACAAATAAATTTAATGAAATTAAGCATGAGAGTATACTTCTTTTCTAGGGCACCATATTCCCAAAATTCTTAACAGTAATGACATACTCCTACGACTAAGGTAGACGATGGTAGAGTGGGACTGATAGGTCTGTAATGGTTTATTCATTAGGTGAAGCAATACCTTTAACCCATGACCATAAATGGGACAAAAGTTAGATTGCATTAGACCGTTATTAAGTTCAATTTTAAGGAGTGCGTATGGTACAGGTAGTAAATAGTGCCCATAACTAGACGTTTATTAAATTACTAGAATGATTAGTAATTGACGTGATTGACTAGAGAAATTATAAATCTAGGTATTGAGGGAAGCATAAACTGCTATCCATGTGGAGAAGAATAGGTGAAGTTGAAGAATGCTATTGTGATTATGGGGCTGATGTGGGTTATGCCCTGAAATTATTGTAAATGAATGTAGGGAGTCCCACGTCATAGTTAAGTCTCCCAAGTTGTAACACACCCTTGATATTTTGGGTATTATTATAAAGCATGGTGATTAATAATCAAAGTTATGAAATTCATGTTTTGGCCTTGATTTACAAATCGATAATGAGTAATCGTACATGCCATGTATTATACCTTAAGTTTTAGCTAGTTTTGGAAATCACCATGATCTTAAGATTGTATTCCAATGCTGCTAGTACACTTATGTTTTAAAACAGATTTGGGAGATAAGAACTATATACCATTAAACAATGTGCACATGTCGACATAGAATGGCATACCACACATATGAGTTACATACGGATTTTCAGCAAGATTGTGCATATTACTATCATAGCATGCTTTGAATTTATTATAATTGGAAAATTGATCATGGTTTAATTCAATATAAACCTTTGTTTATCATGATTGAATTTTTAGGAATACTAATATTGGTACTTTATGTGGCATGATATTGATTTCAAAATAAATTATAGTACCATATATAGATGGATTTAAAAGCAGGAATTGTATAATGGATAAATGATACACATGTATATGTGACACTAGTATGAGCTTTGAATGGCTAAACACGGTTGTAATAGACTGATATAATGAGTTCATTCAGGAAGATGAATCTAGTAGCAGCATGTTAGTGAATTCTAAATAAATGGTAGTATAACATAACCTAGAAGTACAAATTGAACCTGGAATACGGAGATTATCCTTGGGCTATGATAAAGCATCTAAATATAGAAATTGATTATTGGTGGTGTAATAGTTGCTTATGGACTAAGTATATCTGAAATAACCTAAAGTGTGTCAAAGAAAAAATCGATAATCAATGGTTTGAGCTTTTATAATAGGTGGACATGGTGGTAAATTGATTAGATTTCATGTTTCATGTTTATATGTGTTTGTGACAGTGACGATGAACTTTGAGATTACTTATTGGGAATTAAAGGATACGTTTATGTAACACCCCTTATTTTTGGTATGAACTATGTAAGGTGAACCAAGCTAACTGATGCGTTAAATAGAATTTTTGGTGTATATGTTTAAGTGCTTAAGGTTATGCCTATGTCCATAGAGCGATGAATATGCTACAAGAGCATGTGATGGCTCAAAATAATGTTGTGCATACGTTGGCACATGAATGGTATAGTGCATTGTTTGGCACCTTGATATGTATGATGCCTAATGAAAATTATGCTAAGTTTTGATTTGTGTATTATATGGCATAGAACATAATGAGAATTTGAATATGGGTGATGAGTATATTGTCAGTTAAAATTCCATTACGCAAGTATACGTATCAAATAGATAGTATATTAGCAAGCAAAGTATCAATCTCACAGGGAATTGATCTAAAATTTTACTAAATACTAAAATTAGAACAATTTAGTTTATTAAAATAATTAAAATCTGAATTTTAATTTAACTAAAAATTACTCAACTAAAACTAATTTAATTAAAAATTAAAGCAACAAGATAATTGGGCAAACAGCAAATCAAACAAGCTTAAGATTACAATATCCCTCACACTTCATATAAATCTTACTTCTATTCCTTAACTTATTTCAATGGGTTGAATTGCTAACCTAGAGTCCTAAATTATTTATAAGGGTCTCCCGACTCATCTTATAAAAATATCTATTTTAACCAAAACACTATATCCCTATGTGAATTGAAATTAAAATAGACTCATTAAACTTAGGCTTTAGTCTGGCTACATATGGCCTATAGGTATATCTCTATCTTATACGCAAATTAAGTAATATGATCATACGCTATCTCAATTTTAGTCTACACTAAACTCCCTTTCCCAAGTTTGTTTAGGTTTCTAAATCAATTTAACTGTTGGCCAAACAATTAAAAGCATTAAGAACAAATTGGAATAAATAATTCAAATCCCATTGAAACCAAGCAAGAAAGAGATTAAAAATTTAGATTACATGTGAGTTCAATTGCAATCCTAGAAAAATAAATTAGCTCATAATATCTAATAAAGACAATATCCAAAGAAATTTAGCCATGAATCTAAGTCAAAGAAAATGAGAAAAACACAAAGGTAAGAGAGAAAACTATTAGAGCTTTGTGATCTTGATTCTCCCTCCAATTCTCTTATTTTCATGCTTTTTTTCTTGGCTTCAAATCTTTAGAATAGTTGCTTGCTGCCTCCTCCTCAAAGTCTAGAAAAAGGTCCCTTAAATAGGCTCTAAATAACCTAATTTCCATAATACCATCAACTTCTTTTATTTTTGGAAAGTCGCCCAGCGCTGCGGTACTACTTGTCCAGCATGGTAGCGCTGAGCTCTCTGTAAATTTGTATGTCTGCTTCCTTTCATCAATGCTGCAACCTTGTTCTCCTAACGCTGTGGCAGTCTATCAACTTCAAGCGTGAGTTTTACCATGACATGTTCCGAACTGGGCAAAGTAGTAAACATAAAATTTTTATCCCTTCTCTTAAATTTTGAATGGATTAAGAATCACATCAATTGGACTTCTGGATTGAAAGATATTCTCCAAATACAGTATCATATTTAGTCCTTGCATACTACTGCAGTGGTATGACTTTGACAAATATTTTGACCATGATCCAATTAGAACTGGGTGAATTGATAAAAAGAACATTGTAGCCCTTCTTCTTTGAATTCTAGTTGTCTAAGAATCACCTCATTTGGAGTTGTTTAGAAAGAGATATGGTCAAAATACTGAAATATATATGAAAGAAGTCGTCGTCGTACCTGCACTAATTTTCATTAAATGAGCCTTTTTCATCAATTTCCTACAAAAGCCATATGAGAAATTAACAATAACTACTCTTAAAGTAATTTAAAACAAAACAACATAAAATTTAACTAAAACAACTTAAATTAATCACTTAACAAGTAATCAAACTTAAACTAGAGAAACACATAAAACGCTAAAATCCGAACCTAAAATCTCAAAGATCTAGCTACTTAAGCCCCCAAAATGTGTCAAAATAACTCTATATAATAAAGTTATCATATATACTTGGATATTGAGCATTCTTGATGAGTTGAGATGAAAATGATAATTATGGTACTTAGACCACAAATCTTATAGCTTGAATATGAAGAACTCTATGGTTTTGAGTCTAAGTAAGATTTTGACATTGATGATATATTTGGATATTTGTATGTGAGGATTTCATGTTACATGAATGATTTGAGCTTGTGGAAGAGATTTAGTATGGGTTTAGACTTTAAAAAAGGAACAATTTTTACAATTTTGACTTGAAAGGTTGAGTATGCTGGTCTAGGATAAAAAATGGACTCTTTATAGTCGACCTTAGCAATGAAAGATGGGAGAAATGCAAATATACTAGTCTAAGATCGACTATTAGGCTTCCATAGTCGATCTTATGAAGAAAAGTTGAATGGAACTAGACATTCTAGTCCATGATCAACTATATGCCTTCTATAGTTGATCTTGAGAAGAGAAATAGGGATTTCAATCAGTCAGGGTTGATATAGACTTCCCATAGTTGACCCTAGGCTACCAGATCAACCAAGTTCAGGCCTAAAAGGCCCAAAAACTGATTTTCATCATTTTCCCTCCACACCTTCATTTTCCACCCATTTTCTCTCAACTCTTACATCATTCAAGCCCACGAGATTCCCTTAATAAACTTAGGATTTTGTGTGCTAGGACTAAAATATTTTACCTCTTAAAGGCTTGGTTGATGATTTTCATTTTCTTTCTCTAACAATCCAAACCTTAGGTTCTAAGAATAAGTTTTAAGGCTATGTAGAGTGGATTAGAGTGGATTGAAGGTTGGGAAATGCTTTTAAAGGTAAGATTTAATGTTTATACCAATTGATTTTCCATTTAAACGATTGATAACTTATATCTTGCTTTGGTTCAACTTTAGGTGAAATTGGCCCCCTTGAGTTGACTGAGCATTTCGGGTAAACAATAGCACAATCCCACTTTTAAGGTATGGGATTAGCTTATTATTGAAGGATTTGAGCTTAGATGTTAGATTGCTAAGAATTTTCTTAATTTCAAGAAAGTTTGCATTTTTTGAAAGCCAAGATTTAACTAGTTTTGTAATATTTTGAGGTGCTTAAGGAAACACAAAGTAATCAAGGCACGTTTATAAGTTGAAAAATGGTTAGAGGCTAAGGATCAAAGCTTGGTTGCAGAGTACCTCTCATTTTGTCAATGTGAGTGGGGAAAGTTTTATGCATAAGAGCATAATGACTAGGGTGCATGTATACTTCTATAATGAAAATGCATGATGTATGTTATGTATTAGCCAAAAGTCTATGTAGTGGTAGAATTCCTAGAGTAGAAAATAACTATGAATGATGTGATATGCCTAAAGATAGAATACATCTAGAAATGCTATTTCTAGACTAGCAAATGTTATAAGAATTATGTGAATTGCCTAGAAGAATTGTCATAGGCTAAATAACTAATATGTCCGTGATTATGTATTTGAGAAGAGAGGTAAGGCATGATTACGAATGATTGAATATGTGATAATTATGATATGATGAGCGATGATATGATGTGAGATATGTATGTTCCGTCCGTGGATGATTTTAGAGGATGATATCATGTGATAAATGTATGTTTCATCCGAAGATGATTCCGAACGAGGCATATTATGCGGTTGAATGTGTTCATATCACTGTGACTATGTATGTTCCATTAGCAGGGATGGTGGTTTTTATTGGCTTCATTAGTTTTTGATGATAATAAAACATTCACACTTATTCATGTTTAACTCTACTACTTGAGTGTGTAGGACAAAAATGTATGTCATTAATAAA
>NW_018397281.1:774948-775491 GCF_002168275.2 Theobroma umbraticum
AAAAGCAAATATCAAAACTCATAAGAAGAAGGAGCTACAATTGAGCCACAAAATAGAAGCCTCTTAGTCAGATGACTAAGAGAGTAAGTCAACTAAAATTCAAAAATGAAGTTGACTAATCCAAAAAAAGAAAAGACTTAGTAAATTAAGAAGCAAGGTTAATCGACTAAGTACTCACTATAAGAAACTGGGAGTAGAAGACAAAAAAGACTTAGTCGACTAAGAAGTATGTTGGTCGACTAAGAAGTATGTTAGTCAAGTAAGAGCTATGAATTTGAATTTAAATGCTAGAAGACAGACCAACGGTTAGAACTATCTCCCAACTATTTCCAAGGGTCAGCAACTATCAAACATCCATTAGAGATAAGAAACACATTAGATGCTTCCAAGCTCAAAAATAGCAAATACTCTCTCAACCTTTCTGTTTTTCACTCCAATCTTTGTAATAGAGTTTACCACTTTAGCTTTGTAATAGGTACTTCTTTATATCTGTACTTCTAGATTACTTAGAGTGTGCGAGTCACTCTAAAGGGATTGATCAAG
>NW_018397281.1:775501-776737 GCF_002168275.2 Theobroma umbraticum
CTTGGTTATTGTTATAGGTTCTAACTTAGCCTTAGAAAAGTTAGTATTAGGTTTTGGTTGATCCCGTTAAAAACCATTTGTTAAAGGTTGTGGTTGAGCCTTTGAAAAACCATTTTGGGTTTTGGTTCATCCCGTGAAAAACCATTGTTAAAGGTTGTGGTTAAGCCTTTGAAAAACCATTCTGGGTTTTGGTTGATCTTGTGAAAAACCATTGTTAAAGGTTATGACTGAGCCTGTGAAAGGCCATTGTAAAAGCTTAGTGGAAGCTTGGAAATTCCAGTGATTCTAGTGATTTGGTTTGAAAATCCTTGATTGGAAGATCAACGTAGTGGATGCAGGTCAAAGAGACCAAACCACTATAAATCTTTGTGCATTATCTACCGTCTTCTATTTTTCATTTCATTTTTTTTAAATCATTCATTCATCTAGCATTTAACTTTTCATCATTGACCTTTAACTTGCCCCTAGTTAGAAGTCAAGTTTAGTGACATTCACAAAGTGCTATTCACCTCTCTATTGCACATATCTTTGGGACCAACAGTTTTGTCCCATTTGTGATTCTCACCTATTGTGTGATGATCATTTATGATGCCTATAGGGATGGTGGTTTTTTTCCGCCTGTGATTCCCTTCCTGTAGTGCATGATAACATCCATTGAGATTATTCTGGATGATGATTATAGACTCTGTCATTTGCAGCAACAATGAGGCGTGACATGATATTGTTTGTTGTTCATCAGTTGGCCATCGTACGTGACTATGCTATGTCTAGGGAGGACCATTCTATGATATGATCTGATGACTACGTAGTGGCATGGTTTAGGATTTGAAATATGAGTTATGTTACGTGATGTTTATGAAATGATGATTAATGATGATTAATGTAAGGGCTTGAGGTAAGAGCTATGAATATTTCATTATGATGCATGATGTGATACAAGCTTATTGAGCTTTGAGGACTAATGTTCACATTGATCGCCTATGAGGTAAATGTATTAAATATGCTTGTAGACAACCATATGGTGGGCTAGTTCATATGATTGAATTGGTCGATGGCCGGCATTGATGAACATATGTGGTAGGCATGATAGACACAGATCACCTTACCATTTTTTATGCACAATGATGTTTATATATAGCTGCATAGTAAGATTGCCAATATGAAGAAAATGTGTTTATACTAGGTGATGTCTGACTTGTCTTGATATGAGTATGTTGAGTTTACTACTACATATGC
>NW_018397281.1:777303-777521 GCF_002168275.2 Theobroma umbraticum
TATATAAATTCAATGTTTTAAATGTTAATGGATATGATATTGGGCAAGAAGCCTTATGTATATGATGAATGTTAATCAGGTTTAAGCACAAGGCTTCCTCAAGTCTCCAGAGCTTGTCAGCTAGGCTTGTGAGTGCCGATCACGGACCACCAAATTTCGGTCGCGATAGTTTAAATGTTTTGGGAGTGAGTTAGAGGACATGGAAATGATATGTTAGT
>NW_018397281.1:777700-778279 GCF_002168275.2 Theobroma umbraticum
CTGAAAATTACAAAACATAAGCTAATAGCTATGTGGCATGAAAGGAATTTACTAAAATGATTGAGATGTTAGTAAATTGAAATACATTGAATACTTTGAAGATGATGTGCCGAATATGCACCAAATATATAAAAATTAATTGTCTTAAGCTATGTCTTTATGTGCATTAATGTGAACTATTTTTATTATTGTATTGAGGGGCCTAGTAACTAAGCTATAGGCCATGTGGATATATTTTTGTAAGTTATGATGTTTCAAGTTAATAAATGCATTGATAATTAAAGAATGCCTTGGCAAAATCTTATTCCTCAATCCTATAATCGTTAAAAGTTAGCAGGGCCCAAGCAAAGGAAGATATTTGATCTATTGATATAATTGGTGGTTTTTAGGAAATTATATAAAGTTGGTGCAAAGGATAAAGGATAGCAACATGCTAGAGTCTAAGTGTGCAGTTATAGGATTTACATTGAATAATATGTGTAGCATCTGAGTCTAATGATTAGAAGTAATGGTAGTGTGAGCAACTTATACGAATGGCATTAAATGACACAATAGATCAGTGCATAAGGTTTTACTATT
>NW_018397281.1:778289-778914 GCF_002168275.2 Theobroma umbraticum
TAGGACCTTAAAATTCATAATTGCTAAAATCGATAATGAGTAAACAAGAGTTATACAATGACTAGTTTATGAAATTGGGAGCATGTAGTTGCAAAATAATCCATGTGCAGTTGAGTATGTAAGAGTTAATGCTTGAACCCACCTAATATAAAGATGATGTACACAAAATGGGTGACTTTAGTGTAGTAATTGAATAGCTAAGTGCAGTTGTGATGACTAAGTGCAGGTGGAATTATCTCTGAGGGACAACTTTACTGTGAAAAAGTTATAAGAATGGAGTTCAAAGATGGATGTGATAAGCATGACTCAAATGAGCCTAGGTTTTAAATGACTAATAAATTTTGAAAAGAAAAGAGGTATGCTGTATATGCTAGAGGTACAAAAGGTACTTAGATAGAAGGATGACTTTTGGTGTCGTGATAAGGTGTAAAATGTAATAGTTAGATGGAGTTGAGTTTTGAAAGATCAATGAGACTATAAAGTATCACTATTCCATTTCTAGGTGGTTGATGAACCTATGAGTACTGATGTTTAATATTCTAAATTATAAGGTATGAATAAATGATAAACATTGTGGTGAAATAAATAAGGTACCTTGGTAAAGGCTTATACATATGCACATGTA
>NW_018397281.1:778996-779273 GCF_002168275.2 Theobroma umbraticum
ATTGTGACACCAAAGTATATGGTATAATGGAACTTATGTAAAAGATTTGGGATGCTAAGGAATAAATATATGTATATAAGCTATGTGAAGTTATGCATGTGCATAATGTGAGTTTGCATGTATTATATGGAGAAATGGCATATGGTAGAACTTGATTTGATTGGTGATTTAAATTTCTAAAGGTTTGATAAGGAATTGACTATGCCTTGATATATATTGATTAAAATTGATTTAAGGGAATGAAATAAAAGATGAATTAGAAATATTGAGATTAAGT
>NW_018397281.1:779373-779837 GCF_002168275.2 Theobroma umbraticum
AGTCTCAAATCATCAAAATGGTTGACTTCAAGTAATGACACTATAACATGAATTGGAATCATTTGGGAATCAAGTTGAAGTTTAATCATTACTTAAATATTGATCTCACACTTATGCACTTGCTTATAGTAGAACTAAAATCCTAATGGATAGTGGACTTATGTTTAATCTCTTTATAATCTTTGATTTACCATGAGCATAATCATCATAAAACATTGACCTCGACTCAATATTTGAGATTATAATCTAGATGAACATCTGAGAACATATATGCAGATAATGGAGTTCATAGCATTAACATTACTTTTAGTGATTTCAGGAAAATTGGTGATTAATCTTGGACTAGTGGATTGATGAATTAGCTACTCATCACATCTGGATACTCAAAAGATTACATCTGGAGTATTGAATCACTAATTAGACGAAATTTACGACAAAAAGACAAATTGACATAAAAGGTGAAA
>NW_018397281.1:779886-780095 GCF_002168275.2 Theobroma umbraticum
ACAACTAATAATTAATATCAAGTATTGAATTGTTTCTTGTAATTATAGTTAATCGAATAGTGCAACCACGAATCTATGGTGGAGTGATTTCATGGTTAATAAGTTTGAATTAGTTTTAATGAGAGTAAGAATAATTCTAAGTTTATTGGAGCTTAGAATATCTATGTCCAAATAGATTTCCCACTTAGCTTTGTGGAATTGAACTTGTT
>NW_018397281.1:780441-780862 GCF_002168275.2 Theobroma umbraticum
TCACTCTTTTATTTACCATTAATTCTTTTTAAATAAAGATGGATAATAATAAAAACTCTAATTGATAATCAAAGAATTAAATTATTTATTCTTTAATTTTAATTTTGATATTTATGGAGTATGTTTGATGCTTACATAGCTCTAAATGGAAGGTCAGAATTGATTCAAAGGTGTTTTATTCTGATTAAACTTTTGAAGAAAAAGTTTTAATAGAAAGAAAAGAGAAGAATGTACTTTTTCTTGGAAAGGTTTTAGCTGTCATTTTTCTCCTCCTCCTCTAAACTTTACCATATCTTTCTTCCTTTATCCCATTCTTGGCTAAAATTTATGAAAGAAAATAGCCATTAATTTTTAGGAAGAAAGGAGAGACAAAATCAGTTGCCATCTTGTACTCTAGCATTCTACACCTTGTCCACTCAAG
>NW_018397281.1:780943-782267 GCF_002168275.2 Theobroma umbraticum
GAGAAATCATTCATTGGTCTGGTGGTGTCCGAAAATAAAAATATCAAAATAAAAGGTTTTTTTTCACTTAATAGATTTTTATTTTTTGAGGATGTGATTATGTTACTTGCAATAAGAATGTTATGTGTTTCTGCTTGCGTAATTGGATTGCTTGCTTCCTTTATACATTAAATTTTTTGAAATCCATTCTTGACACAATCACATCAATCCACTAAGATCCTACTCCAACAACATCGCCAATTGGTATTTCACTTAAGTGTCTATAGAATATGTTCTCATGTGATAGTCGTTTAACTAGTACTTCGACTTGAGGCACCAGGTCATTTTGTTTGGGGAATGATATACTTTGATTTCACCCCTGCGGGTTTGGAGGTGACCAGATGCTAAAATAGAGTGTTTTTTTTTTGGTACACCATGAAGCATACGAAGGTGAATAAGTGGTCAAAAGTAGATTCATCACCCCAAGTGACATGAGGGGATGTATCTCACTTGTTCTCAATTCTTGATTAACTTGTATAAAATATTTGCCTAAAGCATAATGAATTTAAGGAAAGTTAGTTTCCTAACTTCATAATGTTAGTCATGAATTATGAGAACTAATATGGAATGTCATAAGTAGACACCAACCCACGCTTAATGACATATCTAGTATAGTTGATGAAAAGACCATATTGCACTAAGAGATTTATCATTAAAGGGCTTTGTCAAATTCTTTGATTGACTCTCTAACATTAGAGTGGTCATAAATATAAATCAATTATCAAATTCATATTTTATTAGGATTTATATTTATGGCTAACATGTTAGAAGCCTAATGGGTCACACACATTAAGTGACAGGATTGGGATTAAATACGAATAATTAATTAAGTTAGACTTAATTGAAATAGACCAAAATAAAGTGTGAAAATTAATTAAGTTAATGAGGACTTAATTGAATTAAAATACAGCTATCATATCTAGGGTTACAACTTAGTTTGGCTTTATAAATATGTTATATTAGCCAACTAAAACTCTATACCTCCAGCTACTTAGCCATTTCATAAATATAAGAGAAGAAAAATAGTTTTCTTTGTTTGACAAAACAAATAAGATTCAGCGAGAAATTTTAGTCTTTTTATTTTAGAAACAAAACTTTCTAGCACAAGTACATCCTACCTTGAAGAAGGCCTTATTCAATCACTGTGTACATTACTGTTAGATGCCAAACACTTGGGTGGTAGAAGATTTGACAAATCTTAAAGATTAAGAAGCAAAGATTTCAGTTCAAGGATTTTAGACTATCTTATTCTCGTTTTGAGTTTTTTACTTCATCATAGGTCTTT
>NW_018397281.1:782367-783494 GCF_002168275.2 Theobroma umbraticum
GATTTATTTTCTTATTCTCATTATGCATCTCATAGCATAAAACTCCTTTTAAACTAAAATACATAATGTATGCATGGTATTCCTTTAGAGAAGTTGGCACCTTAATTCTAGATGACAAATTTTCAAGCATACAAATAATATCTAATCTCTTTCATATAGATAAATATATATAATAATCAGCCACATTAATCTCCATCCTACAAAAATAAAAAAAAATTACAACTTTTAATTCTCTTCAATCTTGCTTGCTTTCGCTCTTTATTAGGATCACATCCATTTGACACCCTTTTGAATTTTATGGCTATTTAAAATCCCCAATTTTAATTTTAATTTTAACCAAATTTAAGAAAATAATTTTATTTTGTCCAATTAGTAAATCTCCTTAATTAATAACAAAATAAAATAATTTTTAATGCAAAGGCTAAAATAAATTAATTTTTAAAAAATAAAAAAATAAATTTTAGAAAATTTTAAAAATATATATATTTTTAAAAATATTTATTAGAAATTAAAATAGGGCCCGCCCCAATGGACTATTACCCAACAACACAAGGGTGGGATGCACGCTTATAGTAGCCCATGCGAGCTATTGTAGGCAAGCAGCACTTACTATTGCACTTGGCAGCAGCACCAATAGCATATAAACATTGTGTGCTGCTCAACAACACACCCCAACCCTCTTTTTTTTTAATAGAAAAAATATTTTAACAGAAGAAAAATAATTTTTTGATAATAATAGAATTTAAATGTAAGAAAAATCTTTCTTCAAAAAAATTGATACAAGAAAAATTCTTTTTTTTAAACAAAATATTAATGGCCATAAAAAATTAAAGAAACTAAATATTACCTAATTGCCTTTTTTCTTTTGGCTTTCATTCTTTTTCTCCATGGATGCACCAAATATATCAAGTACTATTAAAATTACTTGGCTTTTTCAAGTTACATAAATCTCAAGAGAGATAACAAGAAACCAAGAATGAAACATGGCGATGATAGACCACCTTTTTTGTTACATAGCAAAAAGAAAAGTTTACATGTAAAATTTTCTAGGATAATTAATGTGGCAAAAACCTTTTATCATGCATCATAACATATTTTTGGTCCCAAGTAAATGAGCTAGAGGGGGG
>NW_018397281.1:783995-784122 GCF_002168275.2 Theobroma umbraticum
AAGGCTCAACCACAACCTTTAACAATGGCTTTTCAAAGGCTCAGCCACAACCCTCAACAATGATTTTTCTCGGGATCAACCAAAACCCAAAAACTAACTTTTTTAGGCTTAGTTAGAACCTTTGCAC
>NW_018397281.1:784222-784355 GCF_002168275.2 Theobroma umbraticum
GATGAACAACTTATAATATGTATCTATACATAAAAGTTATGGATATAACACCTTAAAGGATGGTAAATAAGTTTACTTAGCAAGATTTCTATACATGATAGAAATAATGGGAGCCAATGACACTTTAAAAGTC
>NW_018397281.1:784365-784518 GCF_002168275.2 Theobroma umbraticum
AAATTATGAAATCCAATAGAGAAGATATATGCACAAAAATTGATTTAATGGGATGCGTTAAGATACATTATTCATGAGATGGATCCATTAGCTACAAACCATTAGTAGAATGCATACTTATGCACTACTCATATAAGATGAGTCTACTAAATA
>NW_018397281.1:784528-784883 GCF_002168275.2 Theobroma umbraticum
AATGATTGGATAATAATCTCTATTCAATGTAATAATTTCAAAATAGTTGAACACATTGAATAAGATAAACATATTTTGTGCACAGCATAAGGTTAGTGGAAGTAAGATAAGTTACCCATTAAAAATGTATAGGATACATTTAACAGTCCATGAAAAAAAAATGGGACTGAAGAATTAGAGCCTAAAAGGGAACTCAATAAAAGAATTTAGGAGTTTAACATAGAGGGAATCCAATATGTTAAAAGTGACATAAAGTCATGATTAAGTAGTTGTATTGGACTAGCTCCAAAACAAGAAATGACTACATGATTATCGAATACAAACCTTTTGTTTAGGCTATAAAAGAAGAGATATT
>NW_018397281.1:785346-785500 GCF_002168275.2 Theobroma umbraticum
CAAGACAAGGCATTGACAATGCTCAAAGACTGGTACATGTTAAGCCTCTTTTCTTGAGAAGTAAGCAATTGATCTCATAGATTGAAATATATGAGATACTTGAGGATGACATATAGGTGCTTGTTAAAGAACAAGTTCACTAAACATGACCCAC
>NW_018397281.1:785510-785591 GCF_002168275.2 Theobroma umbraticum
CCATTTGGTATTTCACTCAAGTGTCTATGGAAAATGTTCTCATGTGAGAGTCATGCAACTAGTCCTTAGACTTGAGACACT
>NW_018397281.1:785601-786998 GCF_002168275.2 Theobroma umbraticum
GTATGAGGAATGACATACTTTGATTTCACCCCTATGGGTTTGGAAGCAACCAAATTCCTACACAAGGTGTTTTTGGGTATTCCATGAAGCATGGGAAGCTGAATGAGTGGTCAAGAAAGGATTCATCACCCCAAGTGATATGAGAGGATGTATCTCACCTTTTCTCAATTCTTGATTAACTCATATAAAGTCTTTAGCCAAAGCATGATGAATTTCATGAAAGTTAGTTTCCTAAATTTATAAGGTTAGTCATGGATTATGAGAACTAATATGGATTGTCATAAGCAGACACCAAGCCATGCTTAATGACATATCTGAGATATTTGATAAAAGCACTGTATTGCACTAAAAAGCTTATCATTGAATGGCTTTGTCAAAATCTTTAATTGACTCTCTAACATTTGGGTCGTCATGATGTATTGCTAGATGCCGCTCAAGATCAATAAAAATAAATTAATTATCAAATTGGTATTTGATTATGATTTATACTTATTGCCAACATGTTAGAATCCTAATGGGTTACACATATTAAGTGTTGGATCCATTAGTTTTTGATGATAATAAAATATTCCCATTCATTTATGTCTAACTCTCCTACTTGAGTGTGTAGGACAAAAATGTATGTTAAATAACTAGTTAATCATTCAAAAGCAAGTATTAAAACTCATAAGAATAAGGAGCTGGTTGGATAAAACTCAAAAGAGAAGTTGGCAAGTTCAAGCAAATTGTGAAACAGAGAACACTTAGTTGACTAAGAGACAGTGTTAGTCGACTAAGAGCTTACTGCCAAAAACTAGGTTCAGAGACAAAAACGACTTAATTGACTAAGAAGTTTTACGAGTCGACTAAAAGCCTACTACACGAAACTAGGTTCAGAGATAGCGACGACTTAATCGACTAAGTGGCAATGTTAGTCGACTAAGAGGATTCTGTCTGAAAATTTGAATTGAATGCTAGAAGACAAATTAACAACTAGAATTGCCCCCAAACTGTTTCCAACGGTCAGAATCTATCTAACAGCCATCAGAGTTGATTTTTCAAGTATAAAAGGCAATCCCCACGACCATGAACTAGTTTTGAAGGCTTCAAAGATAAAAAAAAGCTTAAAAATACGAAAAACTTTCTACACTTCACTCCAATCTTTGTAATAGAGTTAAGCACTTCATCTTGTATCATTCAGATCAGGTTATTGATCATAGGTACTTCTTTATTTCATTTCTCTTGATTACTTAGAGTGTGCGAGACACTCTTAAGGGATTAATCAAGCTTGGGTTATCTTGATTGAGTGTATAGGTTTTAACTTAGCCTAAAAAAATTTAGTTTTGGGTTTTGGTTGATCTTGGAAAGCCTATTGTTAAAGGTTTTGGCTGAGCCTGTGAAAAGCCATTGTAAAAGCT
>NW_018397281.1:787008-787153 GCF_002168275.2 Theobroma umbraticum
TTGAGAATTTCACCGTTTATAGTGATTTGTTTTGAAAAATCTTTGGTTGAACAATCAAGGCAGTGGATATATGTCTTTGACCGAACCACTATAAATCTTTGTGTACTGTCTTCCTTATTTTATTTTTCATTTCATTCTTTGTTAG
>NW_018397281.1:787163-790464 GCF_002168275.2 Theobroma umbraticum
CATCTTGCATTTAATTTCTCTTTATTGAGCTTTAACTTGCCCTCAATTAGAGATCAAATTTAGTAAGAGTCAAAAAGTGTTATTCATCCCCTTCTAGCACATTTATTTAGGGCTAACAAGTGGTATCAGAGCTAGATCCCTCGTTCTTAAGGCTTAACATCCTAAGGGAGATCCAAATGGCTCTTCAAAAATCTATAGTTGCTGAGGGACAATCCATAAATAGACCACCTCTTTTTGATGGATCGATCTACCTTTATTGAAGCACTAGAATGTCTATCTACATAAAGGCAATAGACTATGAAATGTGGGATGTGATCACTGATGGACCCTTCATTCCCTCAACCATAAATGTAGTGACAAGTGTAATGATTCCTAAGCCAAGGGGTAAATGGACTGAAGCTGAAACCAAAAAGGTTCACACAAACTTCAAGGTAATAAACTAAACAAGTGAGGGACAAACTTAGTATTATCCATGAAGGGACTTTTCAAGTTAAGGAGTCTAAAATAGCTCTCTTAACCCACAACTATGAGATGTTTAAGATGGAACCTGGTGAAGATATCACTAGAATGCTAGATAGGTTCACTGACATCACCAATAAACACAGTCGGCTAGAGAAACCAATTGTTGAACATGAAATTGTCAAAAGACTTCTTAAAAGCTTACTTAAAAATTGGAAGCCAAAGGTTACTGCTATTCGTGAAGCCAAAGACTTAAATGTCATCACATTGGATGAAATTTGTGGGTCTCTTCTCACTCATGAGCTGAAACTTAAAGAAGAGGAAGAAAAAGACAAAAGAGAAGCAAAAGAAAGGAAAAAAAGCATTGCCTTAAAAGCAAGCATTCTTGAAGAAAAACTGAAGAATTTATCTTGTGATAATGATGAAGAATTGGCTATGGTAGCTAAAAGGTTCAGAAAACTTATGGGACAAAGAGATAGGAGATTAGCTAAGAAAGGGTACAGAAGAGATCAAGGTTCTTCATGGAGAACCAGAAATAAAAATGAGTCCAACAAGAATGAAGAGTTTATATGCTTTGAATGCAAGAAGCTTGGACACTTTAGGTCAAAATACCCCATGCTGAAGAGAGAAACTCCTAAGAAAAATAGAAAAATCAAAGAAGGCAATGGTGGCTGTAACCTGGTCAGACAGTGATGTTTAAAGCTCAGATGCTGAACAAGAGAAAGTGGAAAAAAGAGCAAATTCATGGCTGATGGAAAAAGATGATGAATCCGAGGTATGCTTTGTTTCTTGTGATATTTCTATGGATGAACTTCAAGACAAATATGAATGTCTTTATGATAAGTTTGAAAAACTTGCATCAAAATACAAGGTTTTGAAAAGAAAGACTTCATCTCTTGAGAATGATTTAGAACAGATAAATAATGATTTTTGCTTTGTTTCTGAATAAAGAAATTTACTTCAAACTGAACTTGAATAGTCAAAAATAGATTAGGAAATTCGGAGATCGAAATTGGAAAATAAGACTAAAGCTTTGCAAAAAGCCATTGATGAAAATATTACTCTTAAGAATGTAAGAAATAAAATGTTAAGAAGAAACACATATTTCAAGAAAGGTTCTGTTAATGTTTCTCTTAGGTGCTATATTTGTGATAAACTTGGTCACTTATCTTATAACTATTATAAAAACAAAAGCATGCAGAAAGAAAAGAATTTGGGTTCCAAAAGGATCCTATGTAGAAGCAAACCTTCAAGGACCCATAAAGATATGGGTACCTATTAAGAAAAACTAAAAATCTATCTTGCAAGTTGAGCCTAATTGAAAAGACATGTTCAGAAGCTCAATTGAAGGAGAAGCAACCATGGTACATGGACAGTGGTTGCTCAAGACACATGACTGGAAGCAAAATGTTATTTGCTCTGCTGGACAAGAAAAAAAGAAGGTATTGTATCATTTAGAGATGACTCAAAAGGTAGAATTCATGGTATAGGAACCCTTGGTAAGAATTCTTAAGCTCAAATTAGTCATGTGTTACTTATTAAAGGTTTAAAGCATAATTTATTAAGGATCAGTCTATTGCATGATAAAGGCTTTAGGGTATGTTTTGATTCATATAAATGTGAAGTAATAGACATTAGTACTAATAAAGTTTCATTCATAGGAACAAAAATCAAGAATATGTATGTTATATTTCTTGAAGACCTTGAACTTAATTGTGAAACGTGTCTTATGGCAAATGATGGAAATGATAGTTGGTTGTGGCATAGGAGACTTGGACATGTGAGCATGCATACTATCTCAAAATTGATGCCAAAGAATCTGGTTATGGGATTACTTAAACTTAAATATAAAAATGATCAGATTTGTGATGCCTGTCAATTAGGTAAACAAGTTAGAACATCATTTAAAACCAAAAAGATTATTTCAACCTCTAGACCTCTCAAGTTGTTACATATCGATTTATTTAGTCCAATAAACACAACTAGCTTAGGAGGTAAATCATATGGCTTTGTGATAGTTGATGACTATTCTAGGTACACTTGGGTCTACCTCCTTGCTCATAAAAATGATGCACTGCCTGCATTTGTTAATCATTGTAAGAGAGTTCAAAATGAAAAAAAAATGTTGTCATTGTTAGTATTAGGAGTGATCATGAACGAAAGTTTGAAGGAGATGATTTTGAAAGTTTTGTAATGAAAAGGGGTTAGATCACAACTTCTCTGCACTTGGATCACCGTAACAAAATGGAGTTGTAGAAAGGAAAAATAGAACTTTAAAAGCAATGGCTAAAACCCTGCTTTGAGAAAACAATCTACCAAAATACTTTTGGGTAGAAGCTGTCAATATAGCTACATATATTCTTAATATGGTATCAATAAGGGCCACGATATCAAAAACCCCATATGAATTATACAAAAGTAGAAAACCAAATATTTCTCACTTTAGGCGCTTTGGTTGCAAATGTTTGGTATTAAATAATGGAAAACATTCTCTAGGAAACTTTGATGCTAAAAGTGATGAAGCAATATTTCTAGGATATACTTTGAACTCAGAAGCCTATAAAGTTTTTAACAAGTGAACTTTAACAATTGAAGAATCTATCCATGTAGTTTTTGATGAATCTATTGCCTTGCAAGAGAAAGCTCTTGTTGATGAAAATGATGCAAAGGACTTTGAAAGACAAATGGAAGCAATGAGCTTAGAAAGTAAGAAAAACAGTGAAAAAAATTCACTTGGAAGAGAAGCAGAACCTCCACCTTTAGAAACTCTGTAAAGGATTGAAAATCAACACATTGATCTTCCAAAGAGTTGGAAGTACATGAAAGATCATCCATAAGAACA
>NW_018397281.1:790474-790610 GCF_002168275.2 Theobroma umbraticum
GATCTTTCACAAGGTGTCAAAACTAGAAGAAGAATTAGAGAGACATGTGAATTCTCTGCTTTCATCTCACAAATTAAGCCTAAGAGCTTTGAAGAGCCAGTAAAGAAGAAAGCTAGATATTGGCTATGCAAGAAGA
>NW_018397281.1:790620-790820 GCF_002168275.2 Theobroma umbraticum
TTTAAAAGAAACTGAGTGTGGACATTAGTTTCTAGACCATAAAAACCCAATCGTTGGCACAAAGTAAGTGTTTAGAAACAAGGTAGATGAGCAAGCTAATGCTATTATAAAAAAAGCTATGTTAGTGGCTCAAGGATATAACTAAGAATAAGGCATTGACTATAATGAAACATTTGTTCCTATTGCTAGGATAGAAGCCA
>NW_018397281.1:790830-791156 GCF_002168275.2 Theobroma umbraticum
GCTTGCATTTGCATGTTTTATGAACTTCAAATTATTTTAAATGGATGTGAAAAGTCCTTTTAAAATGGTCTTATCCAAGAAGAAGTCAATGTTAAACAACCCCTCAGATTTAAGGACTTTGAAAACCATGATTATGTTTTCAAGCTACATAAGGCATTATACGGATTAAAACAAGTTCCAAGAGCTTGGTATGAAAGACTCCCAAAATTTTTAGTTGAAAAAGTGTATATTAGGGGAAGTATTGATACAACATTATTTTTTAAGAGATAGTTGAATGATTTAATTGCATTTCAAATTTATATGGATGATATTGTATTTGGTGCTAC
>NW_018397281.1:791166-791265 GCF_002168275.2 Theobroma umbraticum
TTGTGCAAGAACTTTGCTAAAGAAATGTAAGGTGAATTTGAGATTAGCATGATAGGTGAACTGAAATTCTTTCTTGGCCTTCAAATCAAACAATGCAAA
>NW_018397281.1:791287-795577 GCF_002168275.2 Theobroma umbraticum
AAAGATACATTCAAGACATGCTAAAGAAGTTTGATATGCTAAAACTGAAATCAAACAGTACACCAATGAGTCCCTCCATTAAACTTGATGTAGAAAAGAAAGGAAAAAGTGTTGATCAAAAACTTTATAGAGGTATGATTGGATCTTTACTTTATTTAACTGCTAGTAGACCTGATATTCAATTTAGTGTATGCTTGTGTGCATGGTTTCAATTTCAACCCAAAGAGTCACACTTAAATGCAGTAAAAAGAATCTTTAAGTACCTTTTAGACACATAAACTTTAAGATTATGGTATCCTATAGGAACATCCTTCAATCTCATTGGATATTTAGATGCAAACTTTGCTGGGAGTAAAATAGATAGAAGGAGCACCAGTGGTACATGTCAGTTTTTAAGAGATATGCTTGTGTCTTGGTCAAGTAAGAAACAAAACTCTGTTGCACTTTCCACTACTGAAGCTGAATATATTTCCTTAGGTAGTTGTTGTGCTCAGATTTTATGGATTAAACAACAATTAAAAGATTTTGGAGTGACTATTCATAATGTACCAATATTTTGTGACAACACAAGTGCAATAAATATCTTAAAATATCCAGTCCAACACTCAAGAACAAAGCACATTGAAATTAGACATCATTTTGTTAGAGACCATGTGCTTAAAGGAGACATTAAGATTTAGTTTGTCAACACCTTGCATCAATTAGTTGATATATTTACCAAACCCTTAAATGAGCAAAGATTTTATGAAATTAGGAGAAATCTAGGAATGACTAGTGTTTAAGAGCTTCGGGAACATTTCTGAGCATTTCTCTGATAAGACATTGTACACTTAGTTGATTAAGAGTGTCACTTAATCAATTAAGAGAATTCTGTTTCTGTTAATGAAAGACACAGTCAAATAAGGGTAAAACTTAGCCATTTAAAAGGTCCAAATGAAATAATAAAATTTAAAGAAAGAAAATGAGGAAATTGGGTGAAGAAAATGGAGAAGAAAAATGAACTAAAAATGAAAAAGAAGGGAAACTCTAAATTTTGAAATAATAAAAACTGTCCACATTTAAAAGGAAGGGTCTGTCAGTCTTTAAAGAAAAAATTTTTCCCAACTCACTCTCTCCTTATTCTCTCTCATCTAAAATCGACTTCCCAAAACTAAAATCCTTTCTTCCCAGATTCTTAAAACCCTAAACTCTAAAACTTCCAAAACTAATGGCAAAATCTTCCCTGCCTAAGGATATTTTGCAAAAGAAGAAGGGCAAACGGCCCATGGAAGAAAATCCATCATTCAAAATTCAGAAGAAGAAAAATAAGGATGAATCTACTACAGTGACCATAAAAGTTGGGATGAAACAGAGAGAAAAGGAACAAAAATCAGAGCAAGAGAAAGAAAAATGAAAACCCTTAGCAAAAGGTAACTCTTCATCCCTAAAATTAAAAAATAAGATTCATGAAGATAGGTTTAGAAAAATCGAAAATGCTCCTATCTCATGCGAGAAATTTATTAACTAGGATAGCTTCAATGAGGTTCCAAAAATTAAGGAAGGATTATTAGAATACTTTCAAGAAATGAAAATGAAGAAATTTAGTGTCTTTAAGAACAAAATCTATAGTGCTAGTCTGGTAAAAGAATTTTATGCTGGTATAGCATTGGATGAAAATGAACTAGATGATCTTGAGGAATTTGTGAATGGTGGTCTAACTGTGTTTTTGAACGGAGAGGAGTTTGTGGTTATTGCCTTTAATATAGGAGAATTGTTGCATGTTGAGTGTAATGAAGAAAGTTATGAAATTTTAGAAGATTATGATCCCTCATCCTTATAGGAAATGATTATTGGAAAAACTGAAAGATTTGGTCAAAAAGCTATGCAAGTTTCATCAGAAGTCCTCATCCTTGTTTTATTTTTCATTTCATTCTTTGTTAGATTATTCCTTCATTTTGCATTTAATTTCTCTTCATTGAGCTTTAACTTGCCCCTAATTAGAGGTCAAAATTAGTAAGAGCTAAAAAGTGCTATTCACTCCCTTCTAGCATATTTATTTGGGACCAACATTAAGTGACATGATTGAGATTAAATAAGGATAATTAATTAAGTTGGACTTAATTAAAAGAGACCAAAATAAAGTGGAAAATTAATTAAGTTCATAAAGCCTTAATTAAATTAAAATACAGCTATTGTATTTAGGATTACAAATTAGTTTGGCTATATAAATATATTATATTTGCAAACTAAAAACTTGAAGCCTCTAACCATTTTCAACTATTCCATAAAATAAGAAAAGAAAAATAGTTTTCTTTGTCTAACAAAAATAAGATTCGGCAAAAATTTTGGTCCTTTTGTTTTAAAAACAAAACTTGCTAGCAAAAGTAAAATCCTATCTTGAAGATGGTCTTATTCAGTCACTGTGTAGATTATTGTTAGAGGTCAGACACGTGGGTGGCTGAAGATTTGACAAATCCTAAAGGGGAAGAAGCAATTATTTTGGATTTAGATGGCTCTTGATTATTATATCTAGAGCAAGGTATGTAACTCTTAAACTTATGAGTGTTTATAATTTATTTGAAAGTTACATGAAATGCACAAATATTGATCCAGTAGGATTTGACTATATCTCTGATTAAATATTTTTTTTATTTTTTTACTGCGTTCTATTTTAATTTATTGATTATTTTCATGTTTGAGCATGAGGTTGAATCCCAGCACCACTTTCATATTATTTTGATATGTGAAGCTATTATGATTTCTATGAAAAGGATTATTTATGTATGTGGAAATGATATGTCTAAAGTGATTATCAAAGGATTTGAGTTTTCAAGAATGAAAAATGATTTTTTAAAAAAAGAGTAAATTCTTAGTGATTGTGATATGGTTGATGCAATGGTTTTCAAATTGTTTACGAATCTACCATGGATGTAAATACTCTATTATGTATTAGTTTACAATAAGGGTGGACAAGCACCTTATGTTTAAAGTCCACTCGATTACTCCAGTCTTCAGACTAGTGTGGGTACGAGATATTATATGCTTATTTATAGATGTTATAATGTGCATGATTGGTGTGACAAATGCCGTAAAATTATGTATATGATGTAAATTTCATATACCATATAAGATGATTAAGTATGCATGATGTATACTATAAGATTGTATAAATGATGTAAATTCCATTCACCGTATGAGGTGATTAAGTTTGCAAGATAAATGCCATGTGATAATGTATATGATGTATATTCCTTATTGTGAAATCCCACCTTGAGTCAGAGGATAAGTTACGAAATGCTTAGGTGAGCATATAGATTACATATTTTGAACATTAAATTTAGTTTATTGTTCAAAAGAATTCATTGAAACTTTTGGTTCTCTGTAACTTTTGAAGCAGAAAATTTTCCAAGTTTGGGAGAAGTCAAAACGTGTGATTTTTATATAATAATCTTTCAGAAATAAAAAATTAACGAGAATGATTCCCTCGATTTTAGATGATCAAAAATGATTTTTCTATAATTTTTAGAATATATTTGCAATGGTAAATGGGAACTGCAAATTTAATTTTGATCGAACTTTTTCAATTTGTTCTTGATACCAAAAATTAGATTTCAATTCTTTTTTATTTTGATTTTTTTAATATTTTTATTGAATCCAAATGAAGGGTTGTTTGCTTATTTACGTTAAATATCTTACATAAAGAGGAGATTTACTTAAATGGTATGTAATGTAAATAAGCTGTGTAGGTTTTATATGCAATCTATCTCAGAAAACTGCATTCTGTCTCACATTTATCAATACATGTTCATGATGTATTTGTAATACCCCGTACCTTCAATATAGAGGCCAATACGACCTGATCGATAGGACGAGGGTCAATTGAAGCTAAATTAAGTGTTAAAGAGTGGTGATGGGTGGAAGGAAAATTTTAGAATAAAATATTTCATACACGATAAAATAATAAAAAAATAATAATATTTTATTGATGATGAGTTAGTAGAGTTAAAAGGTGATTTGGAAGTGAATCGAGGCAAAGTGAGACACTTTGGGACTTGAGGAGACAAATGAAAATTTTTAAAATAAAATAATATTTTATTACTAAAATAATATTCAAATAATCTGATGCTAGAATGGGTCGCATCTTACAAGAGATAGGTTAAGTCTAAGTGGGGGAGACCAAAAATAGAATTTTTGGATTACATGAATAAAATAATATTTTATTCATTTATATTATTTTATATTATTTAGATAGAGAAAATATTGGTCACATGCAAAATTGGATGAAAAAAAATAATTAGTCATGGAAAATGA
>NW_018397281.1:795587-803053 GCF_002168275.2 Theobroma umbraticum
AAGATTGGCACATGCATGTGACAACACTATTACATGCAAAAAATGGCATATAAAGCTGTAATCTTAGTAAGGAACATGTGGGACCCCTATCATGTGACAAATAAAAAGGAAGGAGACAAATGCACAAGGTGAAATATGTATGTGATTTTATTAGTTAAAGAAAGCATAGAGAATTTTTGCATGGAGGACACTTGGTGGCAATGTTGGACTAAAAGAAAGGAAATATATATGCATGTAATGTTATTGGCTAAATGGGAGAGCAAATGAGAAATAATGTGGGATAATGCATGAAAGGCCATTGGACATAAGTAAGGTCAATGAAATGGAAATGCATTAATAATGCATGAAGATAGATTAAAGAATGAAAAGATAATGGAGGGTGGATATTTAACCAATAAAATGATGAGAATATTGGTGCATGAAGAATCATTGGGCGGCAAGGTGGTCCAATAAGAAACTAAAGAAACAAAACTAAGAAATAACAAATAAAAAGGGAAAAAGGCAATGAAGGCTTTAGGAACTTGGGCAAATTGTGCCTTGAGAGAAAAATAAAGGAAAAAAATGGCTTTGCAAGTTCCATCCACATGGTAGAGAGAAAAGAAAAGAAAGGAGAGATTTAAAGGGAGGCTCGATTTTGAAGAAAAACCTAAGGCAACCGTGAAGATTTCTTTCTTTTTACCTTGTTGAGATTTGATATTTCACCATCTAAAATGAGATTTGAAACTTGGAAGAGAAAGTGTGGCTCAGTTTTGTGATTCAAGTAAGGAAAACGTAAGAGAATGGCTTTAGTTTGAATGCATTTTGGGAAATTCAGATTGGTAATGTTGGGTTGTGTTTGTGGCAACAAAGATTTCTAAGGTTTGAAGAATATGGATTCATGCATGCCATTGATCCTTGGTTAGATGATGGATTTAAGAATAAAAGGAAAAAGGGGTAAGTTGTTCTTAACCTTTGAATTCCTAAATGGTGGAAAAATATGGGTGTTAATTGATAGATTTATGTGTGGTAGCCTTGATGATTAAAGCTATGGAGATGTGTTGAGATGCATGTACAGTCCAAGCTACTTTAGAAGGTAAGCATGCAATGTGAATGTATTATGATACCTCAAAATCATCTAGAGAAATGCTTGTGGTAGTTAGAAATACTAAGATTGCTTGCTATGTTGTTTGAAGGAAATAAGGATGAATAATGTGGATGGAAAATTGGGAAACAAAGCGTTGAAAGTTAGATACACAAAATACGCATGTAAGTTTGGAAAGAATTGAGTGAAATCGGATTGATTGTTGTTGCCATATTTGTGGTTAATGTTATGAAAACATAAAATGGAATATGATGACTGTTGCTTGGAAAGGTTGAAATGGGCACTTAATGTTATAAGCAAGTTGCCAGTACTTGTAATATAGAGAATTTTGCATGTAAAGGTTATGAATTCCTTTAGTAAAAATATGTCAATATGCATACGAATATGGAAAGGCTAATTGAGAAAGAATTGTGATTTTAACATGATTTGAGTTATTAAGATGATGATTAATGCTTGAATGAGAAATAAAATGGAATAGGATATACAAGCCTTAAGTAAACATAGGCAGTAAATGTAAGACAAATGAATTGTAATGTTACTAAAAGTGTTTTGGAACTAATTGCTGTCAAGAGATTGACTAAGTGAAAGATACTTGCCTGGGGCATAATTCAAGGGGAAAAAGGGTGACCGGCAAGTCATCTTGATGAATTGAGGACATAAGGAGTTAAATTTGGCAAAGTAATATCCTACCAATAGAGTTGACTAGGGGGTGTCAATTTTAAAAGATTCTGTGCTATATCAAAGTATATGTATAGTATTATTCAATGCCTTTGTGGAAAGCATGAGTTGCTAGAAAATGATAAGTGATTTGAATACATGGTTTGGAATGATTTATACACAGCTTTTGTGGAAAGCATGAGTTGGTAGAAGCATTGGGCAATTGTGGATGCAAATCGATTTGGAAGTTGTTTTTGTATACTATATATATACATTTATGTAAAGTATTTTACAAATTAGGAAACAAGCCTTTTTGCAACGTTTTGCATCAAAATCATGCCTTGTATCTTTGTCTGACGTGCATAGTTAATTGCACTTGAAAAATGGCTTAAATATAAATTCTTTTGAGCTAGTTTTAGTTTGTACTTTATGAAAATATTTACACCATGCATTTTAATGTGAAAAACAATTTTAAAAGGTTGTCGAACCTTGTTTTCAAATGATTTAAAGAAAAACTCTTGAAAACTGTGATTTGGTTTTGAAAACGATTTTGTCAAATTGAAAGCATCGAGAGTAGGCTGAATGTCACATCGAGATGTGTGACCCTATTGCATAAGCGAGCTCTAGCTAGAGAAACTTTTGGACCACTAATGGACTATTAAATATGGCTAGGCCATAGTCTGTGATTATATGTGGTAAGGCCACGGGTTGTTATACGTGGCATGGCCATAAGTTGATATACATGGTTGCAACCACATGATTTCTTTGATGTGGGCTAATATCGTTGAGACTGCCATGGCTTATGGAATCTAGTGGAGGGGAGCCTCCAAGATGTTCTTATGTGGAAGTGGGTCCCCAAGCTGATTAACTACTCGAGAGTCTTTAGGGTTTTACACTCGTATTCTTTTGCATGGTGGAGAGATACCGCTTTATCCACAACTCCCTTTTCTAATCAGTAGCTTGTAGTGCTAAACATATTGATTATGGATTAATTTATGTGGATGTACTTGAGTATTTTACATGCCACACCTTTTGAGAGTGTGAGTGTTTGCATACTACCATTTGTGTTTATGCAAATATTGAACTATTTCGTAAATTCGAATCTATTTTATTATGCATTGGTTTTCGACATTGTTTTTTAATGAATGGATTGCACTATGATTTACATGGCATTTTTACAAGGCACAAGTACCTTATTTGGTTTAGAAGGTTGTCATTTTATATTCTAGTTTTATTGTTCAAAAAGTTATGGTCTAAGCTTGTTTCTCATCTACACCCTACTTATGGAGTTGATTATCATTGAGTCTGTGAGACTCACCCTTATCTTCCCTTTTGTAAATAAGTGATCGGCCTAGCGTACATTCATCGGCACATATTGTCCACCGTGAATAGGTAAAGGTATCTCATAGCACTGTATTTCGAGTCGCTCCACAACTAGAGGTCGAGCCGATTAAGTGCATTTGTTTGTAAATAGTCATTTGTCTAAATGTGAAAGTGTGTAATTCAGAAATTATAAACCTTGATGTATTTTTACAATTATGTGGAATAAAGGTTTATTCCACTTATTATGACTTTTGTTCAAATCATATTACAAAGAGTTGTACGATTCAAAGCGATTACATAAGTTAGTTGAATGAATATAACGCATTAACAAAAGTTTCAATTAAGGCTTGTTCAAGACTTGGTGGGCTCTCCCACAAGACTCAGACGCTAATAGCGATTGAGGACCGATTGTTCTAGTATTGATACATTTAGCCTAGAATGGGCTGCTAACGAATACGTATCAATACTTGTTCATAATGTATCAATATATTTTCCCAAGAACCAAATGTATAGATACATGGGCCAATGTATCGATACATTTTATTGATTCCACACCCTCTCTTATAAATAAATCACATTTTTTAGGGTTGGCAACCCGTAGTCACATTTGTAAGGTAAAACACCTATTCTTAATTTCTTTCAACACGTTTTTAACCCAAAATTCCATTTTTATGATTCTAAAGCTTAGATTTAGGTTTTTATGGAAATAGATGACATTTCTAGCCTTTAAATCTTTTGGCTTTGGATTTCCAAAACCTAAATAGTTGTTTTATTGACCAAAATTTCTATTGGTGATTATATCTTAAATGCTTTATGATTTCCTTAAGCATCTAAGCTCACCTAAGGTAAGGAAGGAAGATTTATAGGTTTCTAAGCATGGGTTTTAGCTAGGAAATTAGTTTAGCAAAAATAGATTATTTTCATAAGAACCAAGAATGATTATTACAAAATTCTTATTCTAGGAAATGATTGTAATAAATGTTGTTTTATAGGAACACATGAAAACTCCACGGATTTTGCGAAAACGGAGTTGTGGTTGGAGCTAAGAATTGAATCTCCAACTAGGTGAGTGGATACACCATTTTCAAATTATTTTAATATGTAAAGCTAGCATGATTTCTATGAAAATGAATATTTATGTATGTTTAAATTATCTCTAAACTGGTTATCAAAGGATTTAAGTTTCAACAATGAAAAATGATTCTCTAAGAAAAATAAATTCTTAGAGATTGTGATATAATTGATGCAGTGGTTTTCAAATGGTTTACGAATCTACTATGTATGTAAATACTCTACCATATATTAGTTTTCTACAAGGGGGACAAGCACTTTATGTTTGAAGTCCACTCCATTAGTTCGATCTTTGGGCTAGTGTGGTTACGAGATATTGTAAGCTTATTTATAGATGCTATAATGTGCATGTTTGATGTGTGAATGCCATAAGATTAGTGATAGCATCTGATAGCAGCCAGTGTCATGGATACTAATGTTCAATCTTCATTCTATGGTAGGTGTCTAGTAACCACTTGGTGCTTGGAGGATAGGTCACGTTCCACTGACCAGTCAGTCTTTTTCTTTATGTTTGTGTTTTTACACTTTGAAAACCTTTAGGCTAATGTTGCTTATGTTTGGCATTTTAAATTGATAATATTATGTATGAGATTATGATGACCACTCGAGAGCCTACATGGACATTCAAGGGTGTTGTTGATAGCAAAAGTTAATGTGCACCATGATAGTGGCACTTTTCATATATATATGTATGCCAAATACTTGAGCTTATACAATTAAGTTGAGAAGTTCTTTAATTGTATAACAAGTTTTATGAATGCATGCATAATGGTTTCGTGTGTAAATGGATGTTGAAAGATGTTTCCGCATGCAATGAAGAGTTGTTTAATGAGGTTATGATAAGAGGCTTGCTTTGGCCTAGCGGGTTAGGCTCATCTTGGTCCATGAGTCAGTCATGATCCCTTCCGAAAATGGGATTATATATTTGTGATGATTGAGAAAGTATGATGAATGCCATGAGATTATATATATGATGAGTTTTCCATAGACCTTATGAGATGAATAAGTTGGTATGTGAAGGACTTTCCACATACCTAATGCTATGAGTATGAGAACTCTATGAGTGCGATTAATTCCATTATCACGGGGTGCAAGTGATGACTTCACTCCTACAATGCATCATAAACAACTAAGGTGTAATAGGACTGTACATTACTAGCCCATGGCTAATGGAGGACATACCATCACAAAGTATGAGTTTAATATTAATCAAATGATCATAATTATTATCTTTATAGAATGTTGCATACTAATGTTGTTTGAGCATTGTTCATAATTGGCACTTTATGTTGACATGAAAATGTGCTTAGTGAAGAATATTAAGCCTTAGAGAAAGTCTTAAGAGGTAAGGGAACTTAGGGAATGTAAAAATGGAGGATTTTGCCCAGAAATTTGGGTTTTGGGCTGAAAGTATCGATACATATGGGTTAAGTATTGATACTTTCCAAATACAATCCCTTCCAAACACTATGACATTTGAGATAGAATGTAGTTTTTCTGAGGTAGATTACCTATAAAACTTGCCTAGCTTATTTACATTAAATACCATTTAAGTAAATGTCCTCTCAACTTTTTACTTTACATTTACATAATTAGGTTGATAAATTCTTTTATTGTGAAATAAGTTTTAAGAATGTATGTATTTTGATTATGTATGTTAATGGATGTGATATGATGTTTTTGCATGTGATGATAAATGTTTGATGATGTTATGATAAGAGGCTTGCTAAGGCCTAATGGGTTGTGCTCGTTTAGGTCCATGTGCCAGTCACAATCCCCTTAAGAAATAGGATATAACAAAGTTGGTGTCAGAGCTCTAGGTTCATAGACTCCTAGGAATTTCTTTGGTTGTTAGTGGAATGTTCAGTGTCGTATGTAGGAATCTTGTTTTTGTTTTGTGTACCTGGGCACAAACTAAGAATAGGAGACCTCGCATATAATTCCTTGTCTATTTAACCCTTTTTATATGTAAGAAATATGTCTAGCATTGTCGTGAGTCCATGACATCGAGTTTTATGATATAAGTTGCTCTTGTCTAGGTGAAATATGTCACCTAGGTCATGATCTAGAACTAGAGAACTAGCAGAGTGCGAGGTTCCTGTAGATACTATTGATAGACCATGTACGCCCATTGTTGGGGGGTGTCGCAGACGTGATAGGTTCACTAGCTTAGGGAAGACAGATAGCCCCTTAGTGCACAGATAAAGGGACAAGGTCCAAAAATAGTAGTTGAGAGACAAGCTTGAGAGGTTGTAGTACCCCCAGCGATGGTAGTTACATTAAAGGATTTAACTGCTGACTTACAAGGAGTCAGTCATACAATAAAGCTACTAGCTAAGGAGTAAATATACCGTAAGTGACAGGGCAAGAGCCACCTATTGTTCAAGCTTCCCCTGATTCAGAGTCAGGAATACTCCTCAATAGTGAGGGATTACTATAGTCACACCTAAGATTTCACTAATAGAGTTCATGAGGTTGAGACCTCCATGGTTATAAGGATCTGATGCGATCTAAGATGCTTAAGAGTTCTTTGACAAGATAAAGGTGATTTATAATGCACTGAGTTGTACTAGCATGAGATTAGTGGAGTTTGTCATTTTCAGGCTTAGTAAGGTAGCCCGATAGTGGTATAAGATGTTACTTAGTGATAGAGCCATAGATACTACTTCGATGTCTTAGGATAAGTTCAGCATAGCATTCCTAGAGCATTTTCTGCTAGATAGTGTGCGAGAGGCTAGTACGCATGAGTTTAAGACCTTAGTGCAGACACCAAGAATGTTAGTGGTAGAGTAAAGTGTGAAGTTCACAGAGCTAGCTAGGTATGCCCCATACTTGACTGATATAGAGAAAATGTAGACTTAGAGGTTCATAAATGGTCTACTATGCCCCGTATACAAGGTTGTAGCATCTTATGATTTGACTCGTCACTCTAAGGCTGTGAACTATGCAAAAAGGTTAGAGCTTAAAGATGGAGAGGGATGATTAAATGGACATAAGCCTAAAAGGGACAAAACTAAGGGCCGTTTAGGCTGTGGAAATTCCTCAGGTTAACAAAGCCATCATAGAGGCCCATAAGGATCCGATCAAGGGAAAGAGACTATGGGAGGTGGAGATAGCAGAGTCCATAATGGGACTACACCTTAGGGTCAATAAGGTACCAGGTAAAATTTTCCTCTTTTTCCTCACAAGGGATAGTGCATGCAAGGTTCCACTTTATGTTACAACTAGGGACAGTTTGGACATTTTGCCAAAGAGTGCTCGCCAAGCCATTCATCTTAAGGAGATACTCAGAGGCATGGACAAGCAGCTTTCCACCCCCACCTGTTGCTGCACA
>NW_018397281.1:803063-810314 GCF_002168275.2 Theobroma umbraticum
AGCACTAAAGGAGGTAGAGGTAGAGGCATTAGTACAGTTACTTAGGGTAGAGCTTCAGGATTTGGATTTAGAGCACAAGGTACTGCTGGTCATGGATAAGTTAGAGTTTATGCTTTCACTCAATAAGATGCATAAGCATCCAGTGTAGTGGTTACATGTATATTACCCGTTTGTTCTATTGATGCACATGTATTGTATGACCCTAGTGCTATACATTGTTTTGCATACCCATAGTTTGCAACAAAATTGGGTATTGAGCGCTCCAAGAGGGAGCAAGACTTGATAGCTTTCACCCCCTTAAGAGAGATGTTTATGGCAAAACATAAAATAGAGATTCCGTGGTCCGAGTTAAGGATAAGGACACTCAGGTAAATCTAGTATAGATGGACATGATAGAGTTTGATGTGATTTTTCAGAAGGATTGGTTATCTCCCAATTATGCTAGTGTGGATTGTCACCATAAGAAGGTTAGGTTTGACTACCTTGGAAAGACACCCTTTTATATATAGGGAGATCATAGCATGGCCTCAAATAGCATGATATCGACCATGACTACTAGTCATTTAATGAGACATGGATGTCATGGATTTTTGGCTGTGGTGATAAACACCCAAGTAAAGGAATTAGTGTGGTAGATGTACTTGTTGTGAGGGAGTGCATAGATATATTTTCGGAGGAGTTACCTAGATTACCTCTAGAATAGGAAACAAATTTTTGCATAGACTTAGTGCAAGACACCAGTCTGATTTCTATAACACCATATCGAAAGGCATCTGCCAAATGTAAAGACCTCAAGGATCAAATGGAGGATTTATTAGAAAAAGGCTTCATTTGCATTAGTGTCTCAGCATGGGGTGCACTAGTATTATTTGTGTAGATGAAAGATGGTTCAATGAGGCTTTGTATGAATTATAGGCAATCGAACAAAGTGACCATCATGAAAAAGTATCCCTTCCCACATATCAATAATTTATTTGATCAGTTGCAATGGGTTAATTGTTTCTCTAAGATTGGTCCATGATTGGGGTATCACCAATTGAGGATTAGAGGTGTAGACATACCCAAGACTGCATTCTGCACAAGGTTTGGTCATTATGAGTTGTTGGCTATGTCATTTGGATTGCCTAATGCCCCTACAACTTTTATGGATATGATGAATAGGCATTTAGTGTTGGAGATTTATATCATGCTAAGACAACTCATACGCAGCAGAATATTATTAAAATTTTAAGCCCATAAACCATGGATCACTTTAATTAAAACTAATCTAGAAAAACCACAAAAGAGATTTTAACATACTTGAAAGTTTGCCTTTTTTTTGGTACACCAACTAGGACTTATCAAACGATAGCAGCATAGTTGTCTTGCCTTTAATGGTGATCCACATAGTGATTTGTTTAAATCTCTTCACTAAGAGTGTGTGAATCCCCAAGTCAAGGTTTGTGCTAGCAAACTCTTAACTTTCAGCTCCCTTATGTTTCTCTTTTTTTGGCTGTGATCTTATCTCATTACATGAGACAGTAAAAACAAAACTCTTCTATATATTCAAGAGGCGTTTAAGGGATTCTTTTATAGAGTGACTGGACCTAACTTTATATCCATCAAGGATTATAAAATGTCTTTAGCTAATGGGGCCTTTATTTAATACTCCATCAAATCATATTTGATTTAGTTTAATACTTAATTGGATTAAGCCTCTACAAAATCAATTAGATCACATCCAACTGAACTGAAATTAATTTTGACAATTCACCCTATGTGTGTGACCCATTAGGTTCTCAACATGTTAGCAATAAATATAAATTTATTCAATTAAGAATTTATATTTATATTTATAGATTGTGAGCAGCATCTAGGAATACATCATGACCACCCAAATTTTAAGAGAGTCAATACAATTTGACTAACATTTCAGTGTACAATATCTCAGTATAATTTGATCCTTTTATCTTATATCCCAGATAGATAGAAAGCTTAGCTCGGTGTCAACTTTCTAGCTTATCCGTATTAGTCTTGCAGCTTCTACATTGACCGATCAATATCACCTTGGCTAAGAACTTTTAATCAATAGAAGCCAAGAACAAATGAGATATGTCCCCTTCAAATCACTTTAGGTAATGAATCCTCTTTAGACTACTCATTCATTTTCACATGCTTCATGCCATACCTAAAAACACCTTATATAAGCATTTGGTCATCTCTAGTTCCATAGAAGTGAAATCAAAGTATGACATTTCACATACAAGGTGACTTCATATCATAACTCTAAGGATTGCTTACTCTACTGACACATGAGAGTATTTTCATAGATATTTAAGTGAAATACTAAATGGAACACTCATAGCAGGTCATGTTCAGTGACCTTGTTCCTAAACAAGCACCCACATATTATACCCAAGTATCTCACATACTTCAACCTATGATATCAATTACTTATTTCTAAAGTAAGGAGGCTTAGCATGTACTAGCCTTTGAGCATTGTCAATGCCCTTATTCTTGACAATACAATGACTAGGAACATATTTAGAAACAAGGCTTTGATGCATAAGAATCTCATAATATAACCTTTATAATTTCTTTGCAAGGTCATTATGTTCTAAGGATTTTATCTACATAAGTCTCTCATAACTCTTTATAAATAAACTCATGGATAAAGAAGTACTTCACACATTATATAAAGTATCCAAAATTTATTTACATGAAATATGACTAATTAATGTAGTTCTTTACAAGCACAAAATCGATTGGTTTGTCTGGTTTACACTAACATTTAGACCATTTTTGGATAAGTTTGTGGTCGTGTTCATTGATGATATCTTAGTGTATTCAAAGAGTGGGGAGGAACATGAGTAACATTTGAGGATTGTGTTACAAACATTGATGGAGCACTAACTATATTCCAAGTTCTCCATGTGTGAGTTTTCGTATGATAATGTTAGCTTCTTAGGCCACATTGTATCTTAGGATGGAGTAATGGGGGGCCTAAACAAGATTGAGGTAGTAAAGAAATGGCCAAGGCCAACTTTAATAATGGAGATTCAAAGTTTTCTAGGGCTGGTTAGATACTATAGGAGATTCGTTAAGGATTTCTCCAAGATTGTTGCTCTCATGACTAAGTTGACACAAAAAGGTATCAAGTTTACATGGATAAATGCATGTGAAGAGAGTGTTGGAAAGCTTAAGCCTTGACTTACCACAACTCCAATATTGAGTTTGCCTAGTGGTACATAGGGTTATACGGCTTATTATGCCGCATCACGAGTAGGACTTGGATGTGAGCTGGTGCAACATGGAAAAGTGATATCGTACACATCAAGAAAGCTTAGGAAACATGAGCAAAATTACCCCACACATGATTTAGAGATGGCTACCATAGTATTTGCTTTGAAAATATAAAAACACTACTTGCATGGTGAGACTTATGGGATTCACCTGGATCACAAGAGTCTCAAGTATATCTTTGAGCAGAGAGATCTTAACTTTAGGCCATGTTAATGGTTAGAGTTGCTTAAGAGTTATGACTGTACAATACTGTATCATCCTAGCAAAGCCAATGTGGTTGTTGATGCTTTAAACCAAATGTCCATGGGAAGTTTAGCCCATATTTTAGTTGAGAAAAAATCACTGATCCAGTTTAAGCATGAGTTAGAGGATATGGGAATTCGATTTGAGGTTGATCATAGTAATGCTTTATTAGCCCATTTTAGAGTGAGATCGATATTAATGGATCGAAGCAAAGAAAACTGGGAAAAAGATGATTTTGTGGCAAAGGCACTAGAGGATCCTTAAAGAAAGAAAGGACAAATGTTTACTAGAGGCACTGATGGATTACATAGATATGGATTTAGAGTATATGTGATAGCTATTGATGATTTAAGTCGAGAGATTCTAGAGGAAGCCATGTGCCTACATATGTCATTCACCAATGCACCACTAAGATGTAGCATGGGTTGAGAGAGATGTATCAATGGGAAAGCCTTAAAAGAATTATAGCTGAGTTTGTGGCTAAGTGTTTCCTGTGTCAACAAGTTAAGGCAGAGCATCAAGGCCGACTAGATTGTTACAACCTTTACATATTCCTGAATGGAAGTGGGAGCATAGTTTTATGGACTTTGTAACTAGATTACCCCATAACAGAAATTGGCATGATTCGGTATGGGTAATTGTGGATAGGCTAACTAAGTCCACCCATTTCTTATCGGTGAAGACCACCTATGGAGCAGCACAATATGCTAGACTGTATATTGATGAGATAGTGCGATTGCAAGGAGTTCCAATCACCATGGTATCTGATAGAGGCACATAGTTCATTACCAGATTTTGGGGGAGAGTACAAGAGGCTTTTAGTACTAAGTTAAATTTTAGCATTGCTTTCCACCACAGATAGATAGACAGTTTGAGAGGACCATTCAGATGTTGGAGGATATGTTAAGGGCATGTGTTGTAAATTTTGGAGTCACTTAGGGTCGACACTTGTCGTTGATTGAGTTTACCTATAATAATAGTTTTCAAGCCAGCATTCAGATGGCACCTTAAGAGGCTTTATCCAAGTAGAGATGTACATCACCCATATGTTGGTTTAAGGTCAATGAGCAGAAGTTACTTGGGTCAGAATTAGTTCAAGAAACCACTAACAAGATATAATTGATTAAGGAGAGAATGCCAATGGCACAGAGTCGCCAAAAGTCATAAGTCGACCATAGACGTCCAAAGTTGAAGTTTGACGTTAGTGACTATGTGTTCTTAAGGGTTTCTCCAACCAAAGGCATTATGAGGTTTGGCAAGAAAGGCAAGCTGAGCCTAAAGTATATTGGACCTTTCAAGATTTTAAAAAGAGTTGGTGCAGTGGCTTATCAATTGGCACTTCCATCGAATTTTGGTAATGTTCATCCCGTGTTTCATGTTTTGGTACTACGGAAGTACTAATAAGATCCATCACATGTGATACAGTATGAGTCTGTACAGTTAGGAAATATTTGACTCACGAGGAAGTACTAGTAGCTATGTTGGATAGGTAAGTGAAAAAGTTATGCTCCAAAGAGATAGCCTTGGTTAAGGTATAATGGCGTGAGCACACGAGAGAGGAGGTGACTTGGGAAGTTGAGGATGACATGTGAGCGAAGTCTCTACACTTAGTCCATGGAGGTTAATGCATTAGTTAAATTCGAGGACAAATTTTCATAAAAGGGGAAAATCTGAAATCCCACCTAAGTAAGAGAATAAGTTAGGAAATCCATAGGTAAGCATCTAGATTACATATTTTGAACATTAATCATAGTTTTAACCTTCAAAAGAATTCATTGACACTTTTGGTGGTCTATAACTTTTGAACTAGAAAATTTTCTAAGTCAGAAAGGGGTCAAAATATGCGATTTTTATAAAAAACTCTTTTAAAAATAAAAAGTTGGCGATAATGATTCCATTCATTTTTAGATAATCAAAAATGATTTTGCTATATTTTTTGAAGCACATTTGCTATGGTAAATGGGAACTGAAAATTTAATTTCACAGAAACTTTTCGATTTTGTTCCTGGAACCAAAATTTAGATTTTGGTTCTTATGGATTTTGATTTTATTGATAATTTTATTGAATCCAAATGGGGGCTTGTTTACTTATTTCCATTAAATATCTTAAGTAAATGGAGAGTAAAATGTAAAGAGGACATTTACTTGAAGGGTATTTAATGTAAATCAGCTGGGCAGGTTTTATAGGAAATCTCTCTTAGAAAAACTGCATTCTACCTCAAATGTAACAATACATTTAGCCCAAAATGGGTTTTTGATGAACATGTATCAATACATGATCATGATGTATCGATACATTTTCCCAAAACCAAATGTATCGATACATAGGCTAATGTGTTGATAGATTTCATCAATTTTAGAAAAATAAAACGGATAAAAACATATTTCCATACCTTAGATTATAAATATATCACATTTTCTAGGGTTGGAAACCTTTAGCTACAATTGCAAGGTAAAACACCTATTTTTAATCTCTTTCAACAAATTTTTAACCCAAAATTCCATTTTTATGATTCTAAAGCCTAGATTTGGGTTTTTATGGAAAAGATGACATTTTTAACTTTTAAATCTTTTGGCTTTAGATTTTTAGAACTTAAATAGTTGTTTTATTGCCTATATTTTTGTTGGTGTTTAAATCTTAAAGGCTTTGTGATTTCCTTAATCATTTAAGCCCACCTAAGGTAAGGATGAAATATTTATGGGTTTCTAAACATTAGTTTTACCTAGAAAATTAATTTAGCCAAAATCGAGTAGTTTTGAAAGTACTTAGAATGATTATTCTGAAATTCTTATTGTAGGAAATGGTTGTAATAAATATTGTTTAATAGGAACGCGTGAAAACTCCACGAATTTTTCCAGAACAAAATTGTGATTGGAGCTAGGAATTGAATCTCCAACTAGGTGAATGGATACACCACTTTCAAATTATTTTCATATGTAAAGCTAGCATGATTTCTATGAAAAGGATTATTTATGTATGCTGAAATGATATCTATAAAGTGGTTATCAAAGGATTTGAGTTTTCAAGAATGAAAAATGATTTTCAAAGAAAGGTAAATTCTTAGTGATTGTGATATGATTGATGCAATTGTTTTCAAATTGTTTATGAATCTACTATGTATGTAAATACTCTACTATGTATTAGTTTTCAATAAGGAGGGACAAGCACCTTATGTTTGAAGTCCACTCGATTACTTCAATCTTCAGACTAGTGTGGGTACGAGCTATTGTATGCTTATTTATAGATGTTATAATGTGCATGTTTGGTATGATGAATCCCATAAGATTATATATATGATGTAAATTACATATACGGTATGAGATGATTAAGTATGCATGATGTATACTATAAGATTGTGTATATGATGTAAGTTTCATTCACCATATGAGGTAATTAAGTATGCATGATAAATGCCATGAGATAATGTATATGAAGTATATTCCATATACTACCTGAGATGATTGAGAAAGCATGATGAATGCCATGAAATTATGTATATGATGTATTTTCCATATATCTTATGAGATGAATAAGTTGGTATGTGAAGGACATTCCACATACCTAATGTTACGAGTATGAGAACTCTATGAGTGCAATTAATTCCACTCTCATGGGGTGCAAGTGACGACTTCACTTCTATTATGCATCATAAATGTCCAAGGTGCAATGGGACTATACATTGTCAGCCCATGGCTAATGGGGGACATACCATCACAAAGTATGAG
>NW_018397281.1:810324-822070 GCF_002168275.2 Theobroma umbraticum
ATGGAATGATCATAATTATTATGTTTATAACATGTTGTGTACCAATCTTGCTTGAGCATTGTCCATGATTTGTACTCTATGTTGCCATGAAAATGTGCTTAGTGAAGAATACTGAGCCTTAGAGAAAGTCCTAAGAGGTAAGGGACCTTAAGGAATGGTAAAAATTGAGAATTTTGCTCAAAATTCTCAATTTTTAGGCTTTAGGAGGCTTCTTGTGTGAAATGTATCAATACATTTTACTAATGTATCAATAACTATATGAAAGTATCGATACATTCGAGAATGTATCCATAGGTTTGGCGCAAAATAGGTTGTTTGATTGAATTTAATGAGAATTTCAAAGGTAAAGGATTCCTAAAGGTCTATATTGACATGTTTTCTTACGAATACTATTGAAATGTGTTCGAATAACATGTTTTATGAATTTTATGATTAAATTGTTTATGTAATACATGAGATTACAAGTGCATGTTTACGAAATACTATTATCTCCTGGCTTGTCCCTTTCCCGTATCCACTGGCGGAGTCTTTATGACTCACACTTTTTGTCCCTATTTATTTTGTTGTAGAATAATGATAGCTTTGATAGCCGCTAAAGTTACAGATACCAGTGTTCAATCTTCATTCTTTGGTGGGTGTTGAGCAGCCACTTAATGCTTAGAGAGTCGGTTAGGTTTCACTGACAAGTCGGTCTTTACTTAATGTTATGCTTACATACTATGAATGTGTTTATGTTGATATTGCCAATGTTTGGGCATCATATATGAACAGTGTTATGTATGAGATCATGATGATGGCTTAAGACCCTATATGGACACCCAAGGGTGCTGATGATGTTTAACGTTTATGTTATCATGCATTATGATAATGGCACTAGTTAATACACATATAGACGTATTAAGTTGGGGTTACATAATTAAGTCGAGAAGTTCTTTTATTGTGTAATAAGTTTTACGAATGTATGTATTACGATTATGTACATTAATGGATGTGATATGATGTTTCTGCTTGTGATGATGAATGTTTGATAATGTTATGATAAGAGGCTTGCTTGGGCTTAACGGGTTATGCTAATTTAGGTCCATGCGCCAGTCACAATCCCCTCAGGAAATGGGATGTGACGCAAAATCTTTTCATTTTTTGTTTAAATTCATCATGATTGAATGTTTGCATCTGAAAAGGTGAAGCAGATGCCATCCTTTGACATAAAGAGTCCATTTATAGTCACTCATGCCTTCGAAAGACTTATTAGTTGCTTTAAGTGGTTTTATAATCTTATAAATAATTTTACCTTGAAATCTTTTTTGTTTTTTGTTAAAAGAGATCATAATTGGATGCTTGCAGCAAGAAACATGAAGCAGATGCCATCCATGGACAAGAAAAGTTCATCTATAGTCACTTATGCCTTCGAAAGCCTTGTTACTTGCTTTAAATAGTTTTAAAATCTTATAAGGGATTTTAAATTGAAATCCTTTTTGCTTTTGGTTAAAACAAATCATAGTTGGATGTTTACATAGAGAAACATGGAGTGGATGCCATGCATTGATAAGAAAAGTCCTTTTATAGTCACCAATGGCATCGAAAGCCTTATTATTCGCTTTAAAAGAATTTATAGTCTTAAAAATGATTTTAAATCAAAATCTTTTGCATTTTTGGTTAAAACTGATCATAATGGGATGTTTGCATTAGAAAACATGAAGTGAAAGGCATTCATTCTCAAGAAAAGTTTATTTATAATCACTAATGCCTTTGAAAGCCTTTTACTCATTTTCATTGCTTTTATAATCTTTTAAATGATTTTCAGTTGAACTCTTTCATTTTTGGTTCAAACCTATCATAATTGGCTAGTTGCATTGGGAAATATGTACCAAATGCTATCCATTGACAAGAAAAGTGCATTTATTGTCACTTATACCTTTGAAAGCCTTGTTACTCGCTTTGAATGGTTTTATAATCTTATAAATAATTTTAAATCAATATATTTTTCTTTTTTGCTTAAAATATATCATATTTGAATGTTAGCATTGGGAAACATGAAGCAAAAGCCATCCATTGACTAGAAAAGTCTATTTGTAGACACTCATACCTTTGAAAGCCTAGTTACTTGCTTTGAATAGATTTATAATCTTATAAATGATTTTAAAACAAAATATCTTTCATTTTTAGTTAAAATTAATCATAATTCAATGTTTGCATCAAGAAACATTAAGCTGATAGCATCCATTGACAAAAAAAGTCCATTTATAGTCACTCATGTCATTGAAAGTCTAATTACTCACTTTAAATAATTTTATACTCTTATAAATAATTTTAATCTTTTTCATATTTGGTTTAAACAAATCATATTTGGATTTTTGTACTGGGAAACATGAAATGGATGCCATTGATTGGAAAGAAAAGTCCATTTATAGTCACTTATGCCTTTAAAGGACTTGTTAGTCACTTTAAATTGTTTTATAATCTTAAAAGAGATTTTAATTGAAATCTTTTTCGTTTATGGTTCAAACCTATGATAATTGGATGTTCAAATTAGGAACTATAAAGTGGATGCCATCCATTGACAAGAAAAGTCCATTTATATTCACTAATGCCTTCGACAATCTTGTTACTCACTTTAAATGGTTTTATAATTTTATAAATGATTTTAAATGGAAATATTTTTGTTAAAACAGATATATTTGGATGTTTAGATCAACAAATGCGAATCGAATGCCATTCATTGACAATTAAAGTCCATTTATAGTCAATCATGCCTTCGAAAGCATAGTTACTCACTTTAAATGGTTTTATAATCATAAAATTGATTTTTGATCAAAATCTTTTTAATTTTTGGTTATAATGAATCATAATTGGATGATTGCATTGGAAAGTCCATTTACAAACATAAAGCTAATAGCATCTATTGATAAGAAAAGTCCATTTATAGTCACTCATATCATCAAAAGTCTAATTACTCATTTTAAATGGTTTTATAATCTTATAAATAATTTTAAACCAAAATCTTTTTCGTTTTTGATTCAAACAAATCATATTTGGATTTTTGTATTGGGAAATATGAAATGGATGTCATCAATTTACAAGAAAAGTCCATTTATAGTCACTGATGCCTTTGAAAGCCTTATTACTCATTTTAAATGGTTTTATAACTTATAATTCATTTTAAATTGAAATCTTTCTCATTTTTGGTAAAACAAATTATATTGGGATGTTTGCATCAAAAGATTTGAATCAGATGCCATCCATTGATAAGAAAAGTGCATTATAGTCACTCATTCCATCGAAAACCCAAATACTCATTTTAGATCATTTTATAATCTTATAAATGATTTTAAACAGATTTTTTTTGTTTTTGGTCAAAATAGATTATATTTTGATTTTTACTTAGAGAACGGTGAAGTAGATGCCATCGATTGCTTTCAAGAAAGTCCATTAATAGTCACTCATGCCTTCAGAAGCCTTGTTACTTACTTTAAATGATTTTAGAATCTTATAAATGATTCTAATCAAAATCTTTTTCATTTTTTAGTTAAAGCAAATCATATGTAGATGTTTTCAGTGGGAAACATGAAGTGGATGCCAGCCATTGCCAAGAAAAGTCCATTTATAGTCATGCCTACCATATAAAGCTTAGTTACTTGGTTTAAATGTTTTTATAATTTTATAAATTATTTTAATTCGAAAAAATTTTTGTTTTCGATTAAAACATATCATAATTGGTTGTTTGCATTGGGAAAGATGAAACGGAAGCCATCCATTGATAAAAAAAAGTCCATTTACAGTCACTCATACCTTCGAAAGCTTTATTACTCACTTTAAAAGGTTTCATAATCTTATAAATGATTTTTAAGCAAAATCTTTTACGTTTTTAGTTCACACCAACTATAATTGGATGCTTGCATCAGGAAACATGAAATAGATGGCATCCATTAACAAGAAAAGTCCATTTATAGTCATTCATGCAATCTAAACCCTTGTTACTTGATTTAAATGCTTTTATAATATTATAAATAATTTTAAATCGAAATGTTTTTTATTTTTGGTTAAAACCTATTATAATTGGATGTTTGCATTGAGAAATATGGACCAGATGCCATCCATTGATAAGAAATGTCATGACCTAAACTCAAAGAGTCGTGATCGGTAGGCATGCTCACGAGACTCGAGGAAGCCTTGCTAATTAAGTCTTGTTGAACATATTTCATAATCATATGGCCATCATGGCCAACATCATTTCATTAAACTTATATTCAACATTAGACCCGTGGCTCGTAATAATGTCAAGACTTAAGCATAACATACACATAGTTGTACATTGGCTAACTCATCAAGTTATTAAACATCAAATTACAAAGCATAAGGCACTCCGTGTCGACATATTTCCTTTATGACCTACTGTCACATCCCATTTCTGGAGGGATCATGACCGGTGCATGGACCTATGTGGGTATAACCCATTATGCCCAAGCAAGCCTAAATTCCTAAATGTATGGGCTATTCATCCATTGTATTCACAAATATAAGTTTATACATAGTCCACATATACATTAATTCATCAAAGCTACCTCTTTATGGAACTTGTCAACAGTGTGGTTATTTTATCATATATCATGTAAATATCACAATGTGAAACATTTATGGTTTAGCACGCATCCTATGCCTATATTGCTATTGTCCATCCACCATAGTCTCAACATCAACATGTAGCCAGATTTGGGGCTTAACAAAATATGTGCAAGTGTAAACAACTTATCAACATTATTTACATAACAAAGTTCATTATTAACAAGATAGTTCAAAACTAAACTAAACACACTATAGAGTGTATTGCATTGGAAGGCTAGAAAGAAGGCTCTACCACACCTACTACAAGGGAGTTGGACCACTACTCCACAAGTTGGCCAGCCAAGCAATCTATTGATCTGAAACAAAATAGGGAAAATAATGTGTAAGTTACGAAGACTTTTTAAGAGGATATAATGAAGGGGACAAGCCAAAGGGATGAGTTTTGCAATAAACCATAATTTGCAAAACAACAAGATAAACATATAAATCTGTTCAATAGTCATGAATGCATTTGATAACATTAAATGCATAAAATAATGTCCATTTTCAAGCTTAACTTACAAACATTTGTAAGGAGATAACTGAAGATAAAAGTCGACCCTTCAAGCTCAACAACAAACATTCAAATCAATAATGTGTAATTCATTTAATAACTCATCTCACTATTTCCACATAAACATAACAAATACCAATCAAGAAACACAAGCGTCAAAATACCCAATATACAAATAACACATCAATGCATGCCATAGAAAATTATAGGGAGAGTGGAAATTTTTGCCCAACTCATCCTTGTGGTATTCTCACCCCCACATTGGTAATTCATAAAAAAGGGAAAAGTGGTATGGTGCCTAACTTAATCTTGTGGTATTCTTACCCCACACCGAGACTAGAACCAATCATAACAAAATCACGTGAAATGGAGACTTAATACACTTTATAACCAAATCACAGGAAATGGGGACACACTCAATCCACTTTACATCAAAATCATAGGAATATGGAGACCTTCTCAATCCACTTCACAACAAAATCATAGGAATTGGGAGACCCTTTTAATCCACATTCACAATACTTATATGCAACAGGAATTCAATCAATCACAATCAGAGCTCAACTAATATCTCATACCCACACTAGCCCAAAGGCCAGAGTAATCAAGGGAATTGCTCAAAACATTGAAATGGCTTGTCTTTTCCTTATTGAAACTACTACATAGTAGGATATTTAATTATACATAATAGTTTTGAGAATATTTCAAAATGTTTTCTCATCCACAAAACATATTTTCCCTTAGTCAAACATTTATGGCAAGAATGCTCACAACAAAGCAATCATGCTTTTAGCTTGACATGCTCCAATAGTTTTGAAAGTGGTGTACCCACTCACCTCGAATGCTGATTTCGACCAAGTACTCTAAAGTCTACTCTTATGAAATTTTCAGTGTTTCAATGGTTCCTAATACCCAAATAGATATTTTCTGTTAATACTTAGTCTAGGAAACACATATTAATCGTTCTATGCTACTTCGAACTAATTAGGTACACCTATACTATTTTTCTAGACTAAATCTATTGCTCATCAAATTACCCATTTGTACAAACCCATAAAATCAATATTTTTACCTTAGGTGAGCTATAGTGAGTGAGAAAATCCACTTAAATCCTCTAGTTCATAAACATCAAAAATTTTGGAACAATAAACCATATTTTCAAAATACAAAATTCAGAGTTTAAAGATTCATGAGTGGGAAAGATCTCATTTTTCATTTAAAATCCAAAACCAAGATCAAATCTTTCAAAAAGGTGATTTTGAGCAAAAGTGGGTTGTAAAAGCTTAACAGTTAGGGTTTTACCTTCAAAATGTGACTGAGGGTTTCCAACCCTAAAAAACAATGGTATATTTATAAGGTAGAGTGTGAAAATACATTTTTACTCCTTTTATTTTTCTAAAATTGACAAAATGTATCGATACATTAGCCCATGCATTGATACATTTAGTTCTAGAAAAAATGTATCTATACATTATGAGCCTGTATTGATACATGTCCATTAGAAACCTTTTTTGGGGTAAATATATCGATACATCATGAATATGTTTTAATACATTTAAGACAGAATGCAGTTTCAAAGACAGATTGCCTATAATCTTACCCAACTTATTTACATTAAATACCATTTAAGTAAATGTCCTCTGTACATTTTTCCTTTCTATTTACTTAAGCTATTTAATGTAAATTAGAAAACACCTCTTCATTTGGATTCAATAAGAATATAAAAAAAATCCAAAACAATCAAAATCTAAATTGTAACAACCTCAACTTTGATGATAATGATGCTCAATGTATGTTAAGCTTTTTGAACGAGCTAGTGATATTTTCGATGTATGTGCTTATGAATTTAAGAAGTGCTTATGTCCATAGAGTGATGATCATGAAAATGAATGAGTACGTAAGACTCATATGACGTTGTGCATATGTTTGGCACATGAATGAGATAGTGCATATGTTGGCATTTAAATAAGTATGCTATGAAAACAATTATGCTATGTTTGATTTATATGCTATGTGACATAGAGCATAGGTAAGTAATTGAACTATATGATGAGCTTATACGATTGATGTTAAAAGAATTATGATGGAATAAGACAATAATGTAAGTTAGAAATGGAATGAGAGTTAGAAAATAGAGCTAAAAGCTTTAAGAGTTGAAGAAATTGCAATTTGAATGAAAAGTATCGATACATGGGTACCATGTATTGATTCATTCTAGGTAGTAAGCACACAAGAAGGTTATTATGGAAAAATGTATCAATACATTGCCTTATGTATCGATAGATTGGAAAAGGAAAGCATTCTATGTCATTTTTATCGATACATTGTCCAAATGTATCGATAGATTTGAAGCAGAGAGCAGCCCATGGGGAAAGTATCGATACATTGCTTCATGTATCGATAGATTTAATGTAAATCTATGGAAATGTATTGATACATTGCCAAATGTATCAATACATGCATGCAAATTTACAAAAAAAATATAAAGCCTTGGGCTATCTATCCAATCTGAAACAAAAGAGAAAACAAAAGCTTTCTCACCTTCTCTCAAAACCTTCAACTCCTCTAGTGATTTGGAGGCTGAAATAAGGCATTTGGAGGCTAGAAAACTAATCTAAAGGTAAGATTGAAGCTTTTCATTGATTAGTTTTCAAATTAAACGATTGATAATGTAGAAATGTGATGTTTCAGCTTTGGTGGTTGTTGTGATTGAATGAGGCTAGAGATTTGAAGTTAAATGAACCAAAGTGATGTTAAGGTAAGGGATTTCATACATTGATAAAGAATATGAGGAATTTAAGCTTGGCATGATAAATTTGTTAGAGAATGTGTTATATTGGAAAGTTGGAAATAATCTAAAAGCCATGAATTGGCTATGAAATGAAGGGTTATGGGATAAATGTTGATATTTTTGCATTGTTGATTGTTAGATCTATAATGGGAGTATGAATGCTGCCCGAATATCGAGTTATGTAAATTAAGGCTAAGAGTGATTAGCCAAGTTGAATAAGAGCTAGCAAGAAATAGTGAAGTGACAAGGTGAATAGGGAATTTTATGCAGAGGAGCATGATGACTAGGGTGCATGTACGTTTGTAGAATGAATATGTATGATATGTGTGATGCATGCCTTATACGTATGTCGAAAGGTGACACACGTAGACTAGTAATGTTATGAACGATGTGAATTGCCTAGAAGAATAGTATTTAGACTAAGTATGATAATGATGATATGATCATGAGAACTACGTAACATGCTTAGAAGGATAACACCTAAGCCAATGTAATGATGAAGTAATGTGATGATCATGTAGGTGATAGAGAACATGAATGATGAATGTGAATTGTTTGTAGGCCATTTCAGACAATGATGTAACGTAGAATAAGCATGTTACATTTTGTGGAGGATTTTCTAGATGATGTATATTATGAGGATTGAGAGTGTCCAATCCCCTTAAAACTATGTATGCTGCCAATAGGGATGATGGTAAGTAGGGATGGTGGTTTTTCCCACTAGTGATTCCCACCTGTATTGCCATGATGACATCCGTTGAGATTAATTTGGATGATGACCATAGACTCTGTCATTTGCTCAACAATGGGGTGTGACCAAACTCCATCGTTTGCCATGGCAATAGGGTGAGAAATAGTATTGTATGATGATTCTTGACTTCATCGTTTGCTTCTGCAATGGGGCATAACATGACTTCACCGTTTGCTATAGCAATGGGGCATGACATGATACTATATGTTGTTCATCGATTGGTTACTATACATGACTATGAAAATGTTCAAGGAGGACCACTTTGTGATATGTTATGATGTTATGAATCTGTAGAGGCATGCCATAGGATGTATATATGTTGGGCACCCTGATATGCTATGTTATGAATTTATGATTAATGTAAAGGCTTAAGGTAAAAGCCATATGAAAAAGCTTAACACTGCCTATAAGGGAAAATGTATTGATACATGCCCTTATGTATCGATACATTCTTGGCAGGAAGAACAATATGGGGTATTCTGGAGAAATTCTATTCTTATAATAAAAGACATATCGATAGATTTGGAATTTGATAAACATGTATCGATGCCTGATCTATCGATACACTTGATGGAAAAAGCACCCACGACCATTATTCCCAAAATGTATCGATACATTCATTCAAAATTAGGGTAGATGCATTGATACATTACCAAATGTATTGATACATCATAGGGAAAAGGAAAAAATAAAAAAAAAATGTTTAGGCTATTTTTGCCCAACCTTTTCTCTTAGCTATTTCTCTTCCTTTCTCTCTATGGGAAACCCAAATAACACCCAAAATGACTTCAAGGACATTTACGGCTATTTGGAGCTTGCGAAACCATTATGGAGGTAAGATTTAAAGTTCGTATTGATTTTTTTCAGTTTAATTGGTTAATAACTTCAAATTTTGATTTTATCCAGATTTGGAAATTTTCTCTGTTTGGCTTGGATTGAAGAATTTAAAACTAAGACTCACACAATCTAGCTTTTAAGGTAAGGGAATAGCTCGTTAATGAAGAATTTGAGCTTAAATAGTTGGATTGCTAAAAATTGGTAAATTGTGTAAAAGTTGGGATTCTTCAAAAGCCAAACATAATTAATGTTTTGATGTTTTGACGTATTTGAAGGGGGAATTGGAGTTTAATCAACTTGTTGGAAAGGTAAACGATGATTGGAGGCTAAGGATCGAAGCTCGACCAATAGTACCTCCAATTTGTCACAATGAATAGGTTTAGTTTAACTTACATGTAAGGCAAGACTCATGGAAGATGCGCTACACTGGTACTAAAATGAAATATGTATGGCTAAACAAATAAATCTAGGCTAAAGAACAATATATGTGTATATGTATACATGTGAATTATGGGTGATTATGTGCTGTGATGTAAGCCATATAGGTGGCCTATGCTCTATGTGTGTCTAGAGGATATGATAAACCCTTAGGAGTAGATTGCCGTATGTGAATGATATAATGAGATGATTTGATTGAATGATACCTTGGAGACTTAGAGGCACTTAGAACTTTAACAAGCTTAAAGATGATTGAAGCTTGATTAATGTGAATTGAGGTTCAAAGATGAATAATGTGAATGATAAAGGCATGATGGCCTTATTTATGGATTTTTGTTTTTGTCCCGGGGATGAATTTCTGATGTTGATATGATTTGTGGATGAGTCAATTTTTATCCCTTTGTGACCTTTATCTACTTGCAAGGATGGTGATAAGCAGGGACGGTGGCAATAATCCTGCCTGTGATTCTTGCTTATAGTTCTTTGATCCCACCCATCTAAGAGTACTCTAGTCAATGTCACCATTGAGAGATTACTCTTGTCGATTATTTGTTCTCCTCTCGTTACTTTTACATGCATGTGATTTATACCTTCGCTAGCAACTTTGCCTTAAGCGTGATCTGATTCTCCATCGGTTGGCCACCGAGCATGATTTGACTATATGCAGAGGCGGCCCACTCATTGATTTGATCTACATATGATGTGAAATAGCCATAAAAAGGCTTAGATAAATATGATATGACTATGATGTGATACTCCACCCTTTAGAGTGTGCCATAGAGAATGATTTGAATAACTTGGATCGACTTCGGGGGTAAGCCTAATGATATGTGTGATGAACTTTGGAGTCATTGATGATGTTGATATGCCCTCACTCTGGAGACTTTAGGGATAATAATATGCCTTGTTCTTGAAGATGTTTAATAGAACACTTAGAAGCATGGATGGTGCATATATTTTATTTTGAGGATCTACATCACTCACTGAGTATTATAGTACTCACTTGTTTTTGCACCATGTGCGGATAAATAAACCACATAGATGCATGGCAAAGATTGTCAGCAGACAAACTAGTTTGACATCCATTAGGTCCCTTATTTTGGTCACTTCGCTAAGTCCGTCATGAGCTTCTAGATATGGTTGGCTTCAGTGTATGTAGGCACGATGTGCCATTTAAACTTGTGTGAGGTTCGATACATATGGACCTGATTTGACTGGTCAATGTATGGCCTTGTGACTGTTTGTATGGAATATGAGCCAAGGAGGATGTATTATATTTGAAATTTATTATGACTATTTGACTGTAATTCCCTTGGTTTTATGATATGTGACTTTGGACTCTAAGGCTTGTTAGGCTCATGGGCTACTAACAGACCTCTGAATTTGGATTATGACACCTTATTACTAACTTTAAATGGTTTTTATAATATTATAAATGATTTTAGATTGAAATCTTATTCGTTTTTGGTCAAACTAATCATAATTTGATGTTTTCATTAGGCAACGTGAAACAGATGCCATCCATTGACAAGAAAAGCCTATTTATAATCCCACATGTCATCAAAAGCCTAATTATACACTTTAGATGCCCTTAAAATTTTGTAAATCATTTTGTTTTGAAATCTATTTCATTTTTCGATAAAACGTGAAGCGATGCCATCCATTGACTAGAAAAGTAGATTTATAGTCACTCCGTTGGTATAAGCCCTATAAGCAAATCTGTGTTTCCATGGGAATTGCAATTTTGAGATATTCATGTATGACATTTTGTTGTTCATAACAACATTGACGTAGTTCTTTATCCATAAGTTTG
>NW_018397281.1:822080-822728 GCF_002168275.2 Theobroma umbraticum
ACTTTTTGTACTTATATAGATAAAGCCCAAGAAACTATATATGCCTTGCAAAGGAATTGTATTGGGAGAAAATTATGAGATTCTTATACATCAAAACATTGTTTATAAAAGTTTTTGATAATTGTATTATTATGACAGAGCATCAATAACACTCAAAGATTGGCACATGTTATGTTCCTTACTTGTGAAGTACGTAATTGCTCTCATAGATTGAAGTATAGAGATACTTATAACTAGCATGTGGGTGCTTGTGATAGGAAGATGAGTTTACTAAGCATGACCTGGCATGAGAAATGCATTTGGTACCTCACTCAAGTGTTTATACAATACTTCTCATACGTCAATTGTGTAACTACTTCCTAGACTTGAGACACTAGGTTGTCTTGTATGTGGAGTACTATGTATTGATTTTATCCCCACAAGTGCCTAACTAAGTATGCCAAAATAGGATATTTTTGCGTATAGTATAAAGCATATGAAGGCAAATGAATGGTCAAGATAGGAATCATCACCCGAAGCGATTCAAAGGGAAATATCTCATTAGTTCTTGGTTGACATTAGCTAAATTAAATCTTTAGCCCAGGTGCTAGGAGATCATGGAATGAGTTTCATAAGTCTCCATATAGCTAATGATCTAATTGCAGGAAC
>NW_018397281.1:822738-825201 GCF_002168275.2 Theobroma umbraticum
GTCAATAAGAGTAGGCACTGCACCTAACTCTTATCACCTCTGAGATATATGATAAGGGAATGAATTACACTGAAAAGTTGTACATTGAATGGTTTTCAAAGAATCCTTTGACTTTCATAACAGTTAGGAGGCCATGATGCATTGCTAGATGCCAATTATAGTCTATGAAATTGAATTAGTTAATTTAAAATTGAATATGATTCATATAATTAATTAATTAATAATATTGTAATTCAATTCCATTGCGAACATGTTAGGAATCTAATGGCCCACACACAAAAGATGCAATTTGGATTAAATTGAGAATGTGGTGATTTAAGTTAGACTTAAATCAAATTCTAAATTTTAACTACTATGGACCTAATTAACAGAGTTTAATTAGGCATTGGTTAAATATTATAATTGTTATAATATTAAATACTTATTTTGTAAATTTTAATAAGTTAAACCTAGATATAAATATCAGATTATAGCCATTCTTTTTAAAAAGGCAACAAAAAAAAACAACTAGTAATTTTTTTTTCTTGAGTGCTACTACTCTTGAGAAGGTTTTTTAGAAAAGTTTCTCCATTGATTCATTGCTAGAAATCAAAGAAGATAAGAGGACAAATAGTTGTCCACTTGCTAGCATAACCCTGTGGCATAAAGCTCTCTCCTTGTGAATTATCCATTGCAATTGTGTGTGCAACATTAAAGGCCAAGCGTTTAAGTGGCTAGGATTTTTTCACATAAAAAAGTGTTCACATTTTTTAGCACCAAAAAGAATCCATTTGATTATGATATCATTTGGAACAGTAATAACCCTTTTCTAATTTTCTATGGTGTTTAACCTTGCATTGAACAACCAAGGTGATCCTAATGTAGAAGGCATGGTTTCTATTTTTTTTTTCAATTTCTTTTGTTATTCTACTGCATTGATGCTCTAATCATGCCATTCCTAGCAGTGGTATCAAAGCCTTCCTTGGCTCGTTTTAATACAAAGGTATGTCTTGCTTTTATTTAATTCCAATTCTAATTAGATGTGAGGCGTTTGGAAGAGATCAAGTAAGTTTTAAATTTTGATTTTGTTTTAAAGTAGTTTATCACAAAATCAATTTTTTCTTTAATACTTATTTGTTTCAGCAACTAATGTTGTTTAAGTGTCTCAATTTTGTAGACCAGTATGTGCATAAGATGCACAATAGAGTTTTGCAATAAAAGGATTCGAATTCATGGGAAACAAGATGCAGTTTGGTGACAGAATTCAATTATGTCTAGATTTACTTATGGTTCGATTTTCAGTCTTTAACAGGGGCATAAAAGCCTTTAAAATTTTGAAAGTAATCTACATTGGAAGTGTTTCAATGTGATAGCTTTCCAGCTAAAAACAGTGAAGGAAAAGACATGAAATCATGGCTCAAACCATTGCTGCTAGTGGTAGTTTCAAGTCATCATTTTGGCTGAGAAAATCATCTTCAAAGAGTCCTAAAATTGTGCAATTATTGTACCTTGTTGGATAAATTTTGAAGTTTGAATATGTTCAAAAGATTCCTAGAAAGATCACTAAAATCAAGGGATTTAACTCTTGATTTATGCCACCATAATGCCACATATGCAAACCAAAAATTGCAACTATGTACAAAATACATAGGCTATTATTTTTTAGAGTTTTGACTAGCTAAATCAAGTCCCAAAATGATGAAATTTTAATATAGAAAGCTTCCATATGTTAGCTAACCATGGTTAAAATTTGGGAATTAATTCCCTAATCTAGGGCTGCATCAAGCCACTAAACCGTGACTGGTACGATGGTGCTAGAATTTTGTAAAGTCATGGTTTTTGGACTTTTAGTATCCATATTTGCAGCCAAAATTGGTGCAATTAAAAGCAGGAATTCACTAAACAACATCTTATGGAAAAGTTCTAGAAAGATAAATTTTGATATATTTAAATTACGGAATTTGATTCCTTAGAATAAGGATATCAGAATTTAATTAATCACATCAACAAATTTAGGAATTTGATTCCTGCAAATATGGGAGTATGATAAATATGGATAAGATAAATATCATGAATTAATTTTTTTATTTTAAGAAGTGAAATTCAAATTGGACATTTAAATATAATTAAAGATAATGTTGTCTTAAATATTATATTTAAAATATCTAATGAGATTAAATAATTGAAAACACATAATCTTAAATTTAAAAAGATTAGTAAAAGTTACTTGAAACGTTTAAAGATCACAAATTAAAAATGTTTTAATTTGTAATTATGTTTTAATTCTAATCCTGATAAGATTAGGAATGGATAATATTACTAATACTGATTAATAAAGACTTTCCATATATGGAAAACTATTTGCATACATAGAATTAAAAAGGAACTCGAAATTAGTTGCATGCTAATTTCGGATGCCTCATATGATTAACAATTAGAATAAGACATAGCTTTAATTTTATGTTCATGTGGATGGATGAATGT
>NW_018397281.1:825211-825545 GCF_002168275.2 Theobroma umbraticum
GGACTAGGCCCAATATGATTGTGGATGTATGGTTAGATTTTATCATGGTATTTATTTATTAAATAGGGTCCACGCACCCTGCCTTTCTTTTGATTTTCAAGGATTATAAAATTCTTTCCTCACCTAAGTCCCCTCAGATGTAGCACAAGGTTTCTTTACTAAAATGTAATTAGTTACATAAAAGTGTAGAATTAGGATTAGTTTAACAGTTAATTTACAATTTGAAGATGAAGACCTAAAGGCACCATGGAGAATAAGGAGGAAGATTGCAATATGTTGTATGTTATTCCCTAGGTTTAACCAAGCTTATCTCCTTCAATGGCTCAAGGAAATT
>NW_018397281.1:825555-825674 GCF_002168275.2 Theobroma umbraticum
AAGTCCATAATCATCCAAAGTAGAATGCATGCATAGGTTTATTTTATGCCATTTAATAAGTGTTATGCAATGCAAAGTAGTATGCATGAGATAGATTTATTTTATGCAATTAATAAATA
>NW_018397281.1:825684-825936 GCF_002168275.2 Theobroma umbraticum
AAAGATGAGACCTTAACTAAGTCAAAAATAAGAAAATCCCTCAACAATATTGAGTAACATGCCACGCATGATTAAGTGTCCTACCATATAGCAAGATAACCTGGCTGCTCTTTTAATCAGAAACTTGTTGAGCACACTTAAGGTCACACTTTTACACAAGTATGTTTAAGCTATTGATGGGTTTTACTCAACTAGTTTCATAAAACTTAGATGCTTGGAAACTTGATAATTATGGAAACTAGAGGCAATGGC
>NW_018397281.1:825946-827393 GCF_002168275.2 Theobroma umbraticum
ATATATGATATGTTTAGGTAATGCGTTGTCACCTAGCTGATCTAGGGGTTGTATAGAGATACAATTGGTAAACTCAGTTACCTACCTAATCCACCTATGATGGTTTGTTGAGCACACTCAAGGTCATGATTAGAATAGATAGGGATCCTAACCCACTAAGGGAATCCTTGTAAAGATTTCTCAAGGTGATATGGAGGGTTATCATCTTGAAAAAAATAATGGGAGCAATCAATTTAAGATTTACTAACTCAACTTAATTAATTATAATGCATAATTACTCATAAACGTTCTTCGAATGTCTAAGTCGTTAGAATGAAAATACACATTACTTTGCATGGCATACTTGATGTCATCATGAAATTCAGGTCAAAATGTTTGCACTGGTATATCAAGTTGAGAAATTTCTCAAATATGTATTAAGAATAGATGTCATTAAGAAAGATATCCTTGCCTTATTGGCAAGGTCAAAGAATGGAAAACTTGTAGAAGTTTCACCTTTGACCATGTATATGATTGAAGTAAATATGTCTATTATTGATCCATCATCATGGGTATTAGATATTGGATTTGGGTCACATTTATGTAATGACATGAAGGTGCTAGAAATGAGTAAAAGATTAAAGAAGGGAGATCCGTCCATCGATTGTAGGGACAGCTACCATATCTTTACCTTATTGGTTGATCTTAGAATTAACAAACTGCTACTATGTTCCTTCCATATCTCAAAATATCATATCTATGTCACACTTGGCATTATATGTTGATATTGAATTTTGCATTAAGGGCAATTGTTGTTCTTTCTCAAAATGAGAGACGCATTATGGTGTAGGGACATATTTGAACGGTTTCTATATTCTTGATCCTAAAAGACCATAGAGGTCAAGAATGCAAAGAAAGATGATCCAAAACTATCCTATATCAGGCAGTGTAGGCTTGGAAACATCAATGAGACTCGCTTAACCAAGTTACACAAATAAGGTTATATCGATCCACTTAATTATGGAACTTATGGAACGTGTGTGTGTTGTCTCTTTGGTAAGATGACCAAGTCGCCTTTCACCAAGAAGGGTGAATGAATTGGGATGTCACTAGGACTTGTACATTCAGATGTATATGTGCTTATGAATACTAGTGCTAAAGGAGGATACTCCTACTTCATCACTTTCACAGATGATCATTCTCATTATGGTTGTGTATTTGATGAAATATAAATTTGAATCTTTTGACAAGTTCAAAGTGTTGGGATTCGACCTCATGCTCAAACATGAAATATAATCAATAAATTAAAATATAATGTAAAAAAAAATATTTAATCAAAAAAACAGTCGAATCCTACAGGATCAATGTTTATGTTTTTCATGTGACTTTCAAATAAATTATAAACACTCATAGGTTTAATAGTTACATACCTTTCTCTAGATATCATAATCAAGAGCCAATTAAATCC
>NW_018397281.1:827403-827467 GCF_002168275.2 Theobroma umbraticum
CTTCTTCACCTTTAGGATTTGTCAAATCTTTAGTCACCCAAGTGTTTGGCCTCTAACAGTAATC
>NW_018397281.1:827477-828640 GCF_002168275.2 Theobroma umbraticum
CTGAATAAGACCTTTTCTAAGGTAGAATTTCACTTGTTTTAGCAAGTTTTGTTTCTCAAACAAAAAGACCAAAATTCTTTCCGAATCTTATTTTTGTTAAACAAAGACAACTATTTTTCTTTTCTTATTTTATGAAATGGCTGAAAAGTGGTTGGAGGCTTCACGTTTTTAGTTTGCTAATATAACATATTTATATAGCCAAACTAATTTGAACCCTAAATACAACAGTTGTATTATAATTTAATTAAGTCTTCAAAAACTTAACTAATTTTTCACTTTCTTTTGGTCTTTTTCAATTAAGTCTAATTTAATTAATTATCCTTATTCAATCCCAACCATGTCACTTAATGTGTGTGACCCATTAGGCTTCTAAAATGTTGACAATAAATATAAATCATAAGCAAATATCAACTTGATAATTAATTTATATTTATAGATCATGAGCGACATTTAGCTATGCATCATGACCACCCAAATGTTAAAAAGTCAATTAAAGATGTAGATAAAGCCGTTTAGTGATAAACCTCTTTGTGCAATACAGTCCTTTCATCAAATATCCTGGATATGCCATTAAGCATGGCTTGGTGTCTACTTATGACATTCCATATTAGTTCTCATAATTCATGACTAACCTTATGAATTTAGGAAATTAACTTTCCTAAAATTCATCATGCTTTGGCCAAAGACTTTATACAAGTTAATCAAGAATTGAGAACAAGTGAGATACATCTCCTCATATCACTTGGGGTGATGAATCCTCTCTTGACCACTCATTCACCTTCGTATGCTTCATGACATATCCAAAAACACCCTATTTAGACATTTGGTTACTTCCAAACTCGTAGAGGTGAAATCAAAGTATGTCATTCTCTATTCAAGATCACTTAGTGTCTCAAGTCTGAGGTCTAGTTGCACGACTATCACATGAGAACATTTTCCATAGACACTTGAGTGAAATACCAAATGGAGTTCTCATAGTGGGTCATGTTCAGTGAACTTGTTGTTTAACAAGCACCTACATGTTATCCTCAAGTATCCCATATACTTCAATCTATGAGATCGATTGCTTACTGCCCAGGTAAGGAGGCTTAACATGAACCAGTCTTTGATCATTGTTAATGCTCTGTCTTGACAATACAATGACCAAGAACAATTTTAGGAAC
>NW_018397281.1:828650-828755 GCF_002168275.2 Theobroma umbraticum
TGCATAGTGATCTCATAATTATAACAACTTTATAATTTTTCTACAAGGCCTTTATGTTCCATGGGCTTCATCCCATTAGTACTTAACAACTCCTTATTATTGCAC
>NW_018397281.1:828765-829155 GCF_002168275.2 Theobroma umbraticum
GAAAACCTCTATCACATATAATTATGTGATAAAATATGCATTAAATGATAATATATATTCCTTAACCAATGTAATTGACACAAGGGCATATACCAACACAAAGAACACATAGCGAAGGTTGAGAAACAAACTAGGAAGAGTATTCTCACTTTTAGATCTGATCGAGGAAGAGCATATCTTAGCCAAGAGTTTTAGGATTATCTAAAAGAGAAAGGGATTCCCATATAATGGACTCCTTGAGGGACTACACAGCATAATGAGGTGTCTAAGAAAAGGAATTGAACATTATTGGACATGGTTTGATCCATGATGAATCGTGCAGACCTTTTTACATCTTTCTAGGGATATGCCTTAGAAACTCTACTCACATACTGAACCAAGTTCCTACCA
>NW_018397281.1:829165-830644 GCF_002168275.2 Theobroma umbraticum
TAAGACACCATATGAGATATGGAATGGGAAAGGGCCTAACTTGTCTTATGCTAGGATTTAGGGATGCACTACTTATATGTAGCGTACAATTTTTGATAAGCTAGAAGCGAGATCAAACAAATGTAAATTTGTGGGATGTCCTAAAGAAACACAGGGATATTATTTTGTTAATCCCATTGACCAAAAAGTGTTTGTCTTAATGCATGCCACTTTCCTTAAGAAAAAGTTCTTCAATGAAAAGGCTAGTGGGAATAATGTTGTACTTGAAGAAGTTTGAGACCCACAAATTAACATTCCATTGGAACTTGAGCTTGAGATTGTGATATCTAATGTACAACAACAATCTTAAGAGACGTAACCACTTAAAAGGTCTAGTCGAATACATCAAGTTCCTGAGAGATATGGATTTCTCTTGGAAAAAGAAACATTTCCCATAAAAAATGACCCTACAATTTATAAAGAGGCAATGTGGGACATCGATTCTAAGAAATGGCTAGAAACCATGAAATCAGAAATGGATGCCATGGATACCAACCAAGTATGTACTTTGGTGGATCCACTTAAAGGGATAAAACCCATTGGGTTCAAGTGGATCTTTAAGAGAAAGATTGATGTAGATGGCAAGGTGCAAACCTTTAAAGCTAGACTAGTAGCAAAGGATTACAAACAAAGACAAGGTATTAACTTTAAAGAAACCTTTTCACCAGTTGCTATGCTTAAATCCATTTAGATTTTGCTTGTAATTGCTGCATACCATGATTATGAAATATAACAAATGTATGTAAAAACTACATTCCTAAATGGAAACTTGCAAAAGGAAGTGTACATGACATAAACTAAAGGTTTTATATCCAACACCAATGCTAATAAGGTGTGCAAGCTTCCAGCAGAAATTCAATTATTATCTGTTTTAATTAAAAATTAAAAAACATTCAACTTAAAATCAATTATGAGATTATAAAATTATTTAAAGCGAGTAATAAAGCTTTTGAAGGCATGGGTGACTATAGATGAACTTTTCTTACCAATAATTGGCTTTTTCTTCAAGTTTCCAGAGGTTGATATTCAATTATTATCTGTTTGAACTAAAAATGTAAAAAAACTAAACTCAAAATCAATTATAAGATTATAAAACTATTAAAAGAGAGTAATAAGGCTTTCGAAGGCATGGATGACTATAAATGGACTTCTCTTGACAATGGATGGGCTTTTCTTTACGTTTCCTGAGGTAGACATTCAATTATTATCTGTTTTCATAAAAAAAATATAAAAAGATTCAACTTAAATCAATTATGAGACTATAAAATTATTTAAAGCGAATGATAAGGCTTTTGAAGGCATGGGTGACTGTAAATAGACTTTTCTTGTTAATGAATGGTATTTTCTTAGCGTTTCTTAAAGTAAACATTTATTTATAATCTTTTTTAACTAAAAATATTAAAACATTTTACCTAAATCAATTATGAGATTATAAAACCA
>NW_018397281.1:830654-832060 GCF_002168275.2 Theobroma umbraticum
GTAATAAGGTTTTCGAAGGCATAGGTTACTATAAGTGGGCTTTTCTTGTCAACAAATATCTTTTTCTTCATGTTTCTTGAGGTAGACGTTCAAATATAATCTGTTTTAACCAGAAATGTGAAAAGATTCAACCTAAAATCAATTATGAGATTATAAAACTATTTAAAGCGGGTAATAAGTCTTTCAAAGGCTTGGGTGACTATAAATGGGCTTTCCTACCAATAAAGGTCTTTTTCTTCATGTTTCATTTATCGACTTAAGCAAGCTTTTGCCAAGTTGAAACATCCATTTTGATGAAGCTATAAAAGGGTTGGACTTCATAAAAAATGAGGCTGACCCATGTATCTATAAAAAGGCTAGTGGGAGTGCTATAACTTTCCTAGTGCTCTATAGTGATGACATATTGCTCATAAGAAATGATATATCATTGCTACAATCTATGAAGATTTGGCTATCCAAATAATTCTCCATGAAGGATTTAGGAGAAGCAACCTACATTCTAGGATTAAAGTTTTGTAGAGATAGATCTAAAAGGTTGCCAGGTTTCTCTTCATCTACATACATAGAAAAGGTACTAAAGAGGTTTTGCATGATGGACTCCAAGAGGGGACAATTGTCTATGTCGCAGGGCATCTATCTTTCCAAGGACTTGTGTCTAAAGAATCAAGAAGAGAAACATTGTATGGATAAGATCCCATATGATTTGGCAATAGGATTTATCATGTATCCGATGCTTTACAGTAGACCAGATGTATCTTATGCTCTAAATGTCACGAGCAAATTCTAAGCTAATCTTAGTGAAGGTCATTGGATAGCTGTGAAAAACATCTGAAGTACGTATAAAGAACTAAGGATGTATTTCTGGTTTATGGAAGAGGCGAACTCAAAGTTAGGGGTTATACAGATGCAAGCTTTCAAATTGACAAAGATGATAGCAAGTTGTAAAGCATATATGTGTTTACACTTAATGAAGGTGCAATGTGTTGAAAGAGTTATTAACAAAAGATGACTGTGGATTTTACAATCGAGGCTAAATACATCTCTGCATTATGATGTGGTTCCTTGCATTATTGATCTAATACCTTTGCATTATGATAACAATAGAACCATTGAACAAGCAAAGGAGCCAAGGACTCATCAGAAATCAGAACATGTATTATGACGTTACCATGTGATCAAGGAGATCATTAGAAGAAGAGACATTTGCATAGAGTGTATACCCACTAAGGATAATATTGTTGATCCTCTCACAAAAGCACTGCCCCAATAGAAGTATAATCATCATGTTGAGAACATTGGTATTAGATACATAGGCGATTGGCTCTGGTGCTAGTGGTAGATTGTTAGTATAAGCCCTACAAGCCAATCTATGGTTGTATGAGAATTGCAATTTTGAGATATTCATG
>NW_018397281.1:832070-833097 GCF_002168275.2 Theobroma umbraticum
TGCTATTCATAATAACATTGAGGTGGTTCTTTATCCATAAGTTCATGATTTAATCACTTTTTGTATTTATGTAGATAAAGCCCATGGAACTATATATCCCTTGCAAAGGAATTGTATTGGGATACAATTATGAGATTCTTATGCATCAAAGCATTGTTCATGAAAGTTCTTGATCATTGCATTATTGAGACAGGGCATCAATAAGGCTCAAAGATAAGCACATGTTATGTTCCTTACTTATGAAGTAAGCAATGGCTCTCATAGGTTGCAGTATAGAGATACTTTGAACTAGCATGTGGGTGCTTACCAACGGAGAGCGAGTTCATTGAACATGACCCACAATGAGAAGTGGATTTGAAACCTCACTTAAGTGTTTATGTAATACTTCTCATGTGTCAGTTGAGTAACTACTCCCTAGATTTCAGATGCCAAGTTGTCTTGTATGTGGAGTACTATGCTTTGATTTTATCTCTACTAGTGCCTAACCAAGGATGCTAAAATATGATTCTTTTTGGTATAGTATTAAGCATATGAAGGCAAATGAGTGGTGAAGATAGGAATCATCACCCTAAGTGATTCAAGGCGAAATATCTCATTAGTTTTTGGTTGACATTACCTTAATCAAATCCTTGCCCAAGGTGATTTGGAGGTTATGAAATGAGTTTCATAAGTCTCCATAAAGTTAATGATCTAATTGCAGGAACAAATGTGGAGGTCAAGAAAAGTAAGCAGTACACCAAACTTTTATCATATTCTAGATATATGATAAGGGAATGAATTACACTGAAAGACTGCATACATAAAGGTTGTCAAAGAATCTTTTGACTCTCCTAATAATTGGGTGGTAATTGTGCATTGCTAGATGCCAATCATGGTTTATGGAATTGAAATAGTTAATTTAAAATTGAATATGATTCATTTAAATTAATCAACAGTATTATAATTCAATTCTATTTTCAACATGTTATGAACCTAATAGGTCACACACAAAGCTTGCACTTTGGATTAAAGTGAGAGTGTGATGATT
>NW_018397281.1:833107-833191 GCF_002168275.2 Theobroma umbraticum
TTAAATCAAATTCTAGGTTTTAACTACGAAGGACCTAATTAAAAGAGTTTAATTAGGCATTGGTTAAATATTATAATTGTTATA
>NW_018397281.1:833201-835562 GCF_002168275.2 Theobroma umbraticum
CTTATTTTGTAAATTTTAATAAATTAAACCTAGATATAAATATCACATTATAGCCACTCTTTTTAAAAAGGCAACAAATAATAAACAACTAATAGTTTTTGTTTTCATGAGTGCCACCACTCTTGTAAAGGTTTTTTTGAAAAACTTCTCCATTGATTCTTTGTTGGAAATCAAAGAAGAAAAAAGGACAAATCATTGTGGGCTTGCTAGCACAAGCCTATCGCATAAAGCTCTCTTCTTGTGAAGGATCCATCGCAATCGTGTATGCATTAGAGGCCAAGCATTTGAGTGGCTAGGATTCTTTCAAACAAGAAGGTGTTCACATTTTTGAACACCAAAAGGAATCCATTTGATTACGATATCATTTGTAAAGGTAAAAATTTTTCTAATTTTCTATGGTGTTTAACTTTGCATTAAACGACCAAGGTGATCCTAAGGTAAGAGGCATGGTTTTTATTTCATTTTAATTTTTTTTGTTATTCAATAGCGTTGATGCTCTAATCATGTCATTTCTAGCACACTCATGCCATCGAAAGTCTTGTTACTCACTTTAAATAGTTTTGAAATCTTATAAATGATTCCAAATCAAAATCTTTTTCGTTTTTAGTTAAATTTTAACATAATAGGATGTTTACTTTGAGAAACATGAAATGGATAACATCCCTTGAGAAGAACGATCCAATTATATTCACTTATGCCATCGAAAGCCTAATTACTCAATTTTATGGTTTTTTAATCTTATAAATGATTTCAAATTGAAATGTTTTCTCTTTTTAATTAAAACTGATCATAATTGGAGTTTGCTTCAGGAAACATGAAACAGATACCATCCATTGACAATAAAAGTCCATTTATAGTCACTCATGCCATTGAATGCCTTGTTACTCGCTTTAAATGGCTTTATAATCTTTAAATAATTTGAATCAAAATCTTATTTGTTTTTGGTTAAAACCTATCATAATTGAATGTTTTCATCAAGAAACATGAAGCGAATGCCATCCGTTGACAGGAAAAGTCACTTTCTAGTCATTAATGCAATCGAAAACCTAATTACATGCTTTAAATGATCTTATAATCTTACAAATGATTTAATGTTGAAATCTTTTTCATTTTTGGTTAAAACCTATCATGATTAAATGTTTGCATTAGGAAACATGAAGTGAATGCTATCTGTTGATATGACCAGTCCATTTATAGTCACTTATGCCATCGAAAGCCTAGATACAGATTTTAATGGTTTTACAATCTTATAAATGATTTGAAATCTAAATGTTTTCCCCTTTTGGTTAAAACCTATCATAATTGGAAGTTTGCATCGAGAAATGTGAAGTGGATGCTATCCATTAACGATAAAAGTTCATTTATAATCACTCACTACATCGAAAGCCTTGTTACTCATATTAAATGATTTTATAATCTTTTAAATGATTATAAATCAAAATCTTTTTCCTTTATGCTTAAAACCTAGCATAATTGGATGTTTGCATTGGGAAACATAAAGTGGACACCATCCATTGACAAAAAAAGTCCATAAATCAAGAGGATTTTGGAGAAAGCAGTGTGTCCCAGAAGAAAAGATTGGGCAAGAAGATTGGATGATGCACTGTGGGCATATAGGACTGCTTACAAGACCCCTATTGGTATGTCTCTATATAAGTTGGTCTTTGGCAAAGCTTGTCACTTATTGGTGGAACTCGAACACAATGCTTATTGGGTTTTTGATTTACAAGCAGCAGGTGAGCAAAGGTTGTTGCAATTAAATGAACTTGATGAATTTCACCTTCAAGCTTATGAGAATGCCAAACTCTATACAGAGAAAGCAAAGCAATGGCATGACAAGAAGATAATGGAAAGAAGCTTTGAGCCGGGACAATCAGTGTTACTCTATAATTGTCGCTTGAAATTATTTTCGGGAAAGCTCAAATCAAGGTGGTCTGGCCCCTTCATTGTCAACGAGGTACTTTCACATGGAGCAATCGAAGTTAGCGGGACAGATGGTCTAAAATTTAAAGTCAATGGACAAAGATTGAAGCATTATTAAGGAGGCAAAATTAATCGTCAAACATTCTCAATACACTTGGTTGACATGGCCTAAAGTCCGAGTCTATCTAGCCGAAGACTATAAAAGAAGCGCTTCTTGGGAGGCAACCCAAGATATATTTTTTTTCTAAGTTTAGTTGTTATTTTAATTAGTTCTTGTTTTTCTATTTAAATAAGTAGTTCTAATCTCTCCCTAGCTTGTTTTGCTGTGTATGCAGATTTGGAAAGCATGAAGATGAGGAGAAAGAAGATTTGAGCTTTCTAGGTACTACCACCATTGATAGGGAAGTTTCTTTTTCTTATTCTTTTTAACTTTTCACA
>NW_018397281.1:835662-835789 GCF_002168275.2 Theobroma umbraticum
GATTTGCGTATAGGATAGGGATATACCTATAGGCCATATGTAGCCAGATTAGAATCAATTCACATAGGGATATATGTTTTAGTTAAAATAGATATTTTTATAAGATGAGTCGGGAGACCCTTATAAA
>NW_018397281.1:835874-836050 GCF_002168275.2 Theobroma umbraticum
TCCTAGGCTTGTTTGATTTGTTGTTTGCCCAATTATCTTGTTGCTTTAATTTTGCAATTAAATTAGTTTTACTTGCGTAATTTTTAGTTTAATTAGAATTCAGATTTTAATTATTTGAATAGAACTAAATTGTTCTAATTTTAGTACTTAGTAAAATTTTAGATCAATTTCCTGTG
>NW_018397281.1:836064-836176 GCF_002168275.2 Theobroma umbraticum
CTTGCTAATATACTATCTATTCGATACATATACTTGCGTAGTAGAATTTTAACTAACAGGGAGCAATTTATTATGCATAAAGATTTGATGTATTCATATTGAACATAGACAT
>NW_018397281.1:836646-836781 GCF_002168275.2 Theobroma umbraticum
TGGTTGGATAAAACTCAAAAGAGAAGCTGGCGGGTTCAAGCAAATCGTAAAACATAGAGCACTTAGTCGACCAAGAGACAGAGTTAGTCGACTAAGAGCATTCTGTCAGAAACTGGGTTCAGAAACAGAAACGAC
>NW_018397281.1:836791-836898 GCF_002168275.2 Theobroma umbraticum
AAGAAAGTTTGTCAGTCAACCAAGAGGATACTGCCAGAAATGCTCAAAGACAGAGCTTATTGCCAGAAACTGAGTTCAGAGACGGAAACGACTTAGTCGACTAAGTG
>NW_018397281.1:836908-837124 GCF_002168275.2 Theobroma umbraticum
GTCGACTAAAAGCATTCTGTCTAGCAGTTTGAATTGACGCTAAAAAATAAAATAACGAGTAGAATTGCTCCCAAACTGTTTCCAATGGTCAGAATCTGTCCAGCTGGCAGCAGAGTTGATTTTTCAAGTATAAAAACACCTCTCAAGAACCAAGAATCAGATTTTGAAGGCTTCCAAGATCAAAAATAGCTCAAAAACTCAAGAACACTCTGCATA
>NW_018397281.1:837386-837656 GCF_002168275.2 Theobroma umbraticum
TTGAAGGTTGTGGCTGAGCTTGTGAAATGCCATTGTAAAAGCTTGGTGAAAGCTCAGGTTCTAACTCAGCCAAGAAAAGTTAGTTTTTGGGTTTTGGTTGATCTCAAAAAAATCATTGTTGAAGGTTGTTGCTGAGCCTGTGAAAAGCCATTGTAAAAGTTGGGTGAAAGCTTCATAATTTCACCTTTTATAGTGATTTGGTCTGGAAAATCCTTTGTTGAACAATCAAGGTAGTGGATGTAGGTCTTTGACCGAACCACTATAAATCTT
>NW_018397281.1:837767-838078 GCF_002168275.2 Theobroma umbraticum
AGATTATTCCTTATCTTGCATTTAACTTCCAATCATTGAAGTTAAACTTGCCCCCGAATAGAGTTCCAATTTTGTAAGAGCCAAAAAGTGCTATTCATCCCCCCTCTAGCACATTTATTAAGGACCAACAAGTGGTATCAGAGCCTAACTCTCATTTTTAAGGCTTAACATCCTTAGGGGAGATCCAAATGGCTCTAAAAAAATTTGTTGATGCTGAGGGTCAATGCATAAATATGCCTCCTGCATTTGATGGATCTAACTATACTTATTGGAGTACTAGAATGTCCATTTATGTTAGGGCTTATGACTAT
>NW_018397281.1:838142-838263 GCF_002168275.2 Theobroma umbraticum
GAAATGAGGAGAGCACAAATCAACTCTAAGGCCATGCACAATCTCATTTGTGCCCTTGATTATAGAAAATATGATAAAGTGTTCATGTGCAAAAGTGCCAAGGAAATTTGGCAAAAATTAG
>NW_018397281.1:838357-838518 GCF_002168275.2 Theobroma umbraticum
ATTATGCCTTATGGCTCTTGAAGAGATAAAGGTAAGTTCTTCATCTTGTGAACTCAATTCATATGCTTTTGATGGATTGCATGATGCTGTTGAGGATTTAGGATTTGAGTTTGAGAAAATGAATATGAAGCATAAGAAAATTATTTCCATACTTGATGTTG
>NW_018397281.1:838673-838944 GCF_002168275.2 Theobroma umbraticum
GCAATGGTGGCTGCAACCTGGTTAGACAGTGATGTTTCAAGTTCAGATACTAAATAAGAGAAAGTGAAAGAAAGAGCAAATCTATGTCAGATGGCAAGAGATGATTAATCTGAGGTATGTTCTGTTTCTAGTGATATTTCTATGGATGAACTTCAGGATGAATATGAATGCCTTTGTGATGAATTTGAAAAAATTGTATCAAAATACAAGGCTTTGGAAAGAAAGACCTCATCTCTTGAGAATGATTTAGAAAAGATAAATCATGATTTCT
>NW_018397281.1:839257-839461 GCF_002168275.2 Theobroma umbraticum
TTGTGATAAGCTTGGTCACCTATCTTATAATTGTTATAGAAACAGAAACATGCAACAAACAAAAAAGATTTGGGTTCCAAAAGGATCCTATGTAGTAGCCAACCTTCAAGGACCCATTAAGGTATAGGTACCAGTTAAGAAAAATTGCAAATTTATTGAATGTTTCATTGATTTAGCTTGATTTGTAAAATTGTTTGCTTTCCT
>NW_018397281.1:839656-839948 GCF_002168275.2 Theobroma umbraticum
GATTGAGTATGTTCTTATATTTGATCTTGAATATATTATCATTCTTGTTTTGAGCAAATTGTTTTATTAAGATTAATTGATTATGGAAAATTATTTCTATAAATTTTCTTATGATTTATGAAATTGTTTCCATACTAATTTTTTGAGGAAAAATTATTTTTGTGCATAATTTTGAAACATAAAAGGTTAGATAATGCGATAGAAATATGAGCCAACTTGATGACTTACACTCCCACCAATTCAAGTAGCCTAAAACAAGGAAAATTGAGTTAAAAAAAATTGTCCTTGATTT
>NW_018397281.1:840282-840398 GCF_002168275.2 Theobroma umbraticum
AATGACCCTTAACATGCATAAACATGATTCGTTATGCCCATTACATATTTCATAGATCATTTAGCATAATGAAACAAAATTAAGTGACGTCAAGCTCATGATTTTTCACAAAGCAA
>NW_018397281.1:840504-840633 GCF_002168275.2 Theobroma umbraticum
TAAAATTGATTTATTGTTTTTGATGATATAGCATAGTTGAGCAAAATTGATTTGCTACAGGAATTGCAGAAATCTCATTGTGCTTGGTATTTCTCTCATGATTGGTGAAATTGATTGAAAAGGATTTCT
>NW_018397281.1:840730-840904 GCF_002168275.2 Theobroma umbraticum
CAATGATATAAAACTTTAACAAGTGTGCCTTATGTTGAAAATGCTATTATAACTGCATCTCATTGCAAATGAATGCTTGAGTGACCTCAAGGGCATTTTTGTCCATATATTGAAAAATTGTAGAAAATGCTAAATTTGATGTATATTATGCTTAAACATTGTTTAAATGCTTTG
>NW_018397281.1:841235-841395 GCF_002168275.2 Theobroma umbraticum
GTTCTCACACAAATCCATGTTTTGAGATCGTTATACCTTGGAACATTGCATGTTGTGCACTCTGGTTTTTTAGTATGCAGGGATCAAGCATAATTTACTCTTAAGCATAACTAGTTGACTATTGTAGAACAAAAGGGAAACACTGCTGGAATGATAAGAG
>NW_018397281.1:841405-841675 GCF_002168275.2 Theobroma umbraticum
GGGATATGTAGTCGACTCTTGAGTGATCTAAAGCCAAAATGGACAGGTTTTGAGTTTCAAACAATCTTTTTACCTTACGTATTTTCCATTGCAATATTTTCTTCCGTGAATTTCTTTTTCAAAGATGATTCTTGACGTTTAAAAAAAACATGCATTATAAATACTTTCATGATCATTTGGTGCAAGTACAAGTCTTGAAATTGCAAAATTTGTTGGAAAGTGGGAAAACTTTCTTGATTGCTTAAATCTATCTATTCCCAAGCATGACAG
>NW_018397281.1:841923-842058 GCF_002168275.2 Theobroma umbraticum
GATTGTTTCAAAATTGATTTCTTGATTATGCATACTTATTTGATTAGGATGAACCCATTCAACTTAATGAAATTATTCTTCGTTCATCTACTATATTGGTCAACACGCATGCTTATTGATTTTTCTTTGTGCTTG
>NW_018397281.1:842365-842575 GCF_002168275.2 Theobroma umbraticum
GATGATTGAATGTTCACTTTGGATATATTCATGAGTTGAGTGCTTTACATTCAACATTCTATAACAATTGATATCACCCATGAATCATGAATTATTGAGAAAATGCATGTTACCTTGAACTTCAATGGCTGCATATTTTTTGAATCGGTATATGTTTATATTGAACTCATGCTTGCATCTTGATGAACAAAATTGGAATCATGATTAAGG
>NW_018397281.1:842648-842834 GCF_002168275.2 Theobroma umbraticum
ATTATATGCCTTTTGTGAAAGTTCTCCTTGAAATGACAATTTTCATATATATTTGAAAAATACATCTTGCAATGCTTGCTTTAAAATGACTTGAATGAAAGTCAAAATGAAAATGATTTTGAAGAATACTTGTTAAAAATGCTTAATGATTTTTTTTTAATTTCTCCTTGAGTTGCTGCTCTTATA
>NW_018397281.1:843014-843162 GCF_002168275.2 Theobroma umbraticum
TATTTCTTGAAATGTGAGTATTTGATGCATATGTTGAACATCTATTCAAATGCTTATACTTTTTTTTTGGTTCCATGAATACTTGAGTATTACAAAAAATAAATTGAATATCCATTTGGGTGCTCATTTATTCTAGGCTCATGATTTC
>NW_018397281.1:843274-843441 GCF_002168275.2 Theobroma umbraticum
TGGTGAGAATTCAACATTTGGTGTTTTTCGTTACCGGTAACATCTTTCTAAACATTAAAATAGATATTGTGCCTTCTATTGCTTCTCACTTAAACTTGAATGTTGAAATGCAGAATTGGTATCAAGCCTCAAGTTTTCTCAATTAGTGTCTAGCTTTAAAATTAGCA
>NW_018397281.1:843627-843879 GCF_002168275.2 Theobroma umbraticum
CATATCTTTCTTGAATGTTTTGAGCCTTAAAGTTGATATGCATGGAATTCTTAACTATAAAGGAAGTCTTTACTAGTGCTTTACAATTTGATATAATGAGCCTTAAAATGATTCCATATCTCATAATTGATTTTGTTCTTTTACAAAAAGGAGAGATTTTACCTTTATCTCTCAATTGGTATATTGAGCTTTAACACTTGGTATTGGAGTTAAAATATGACTTATGTGCTTATTGAACATCTTTATGATTAT
>NW_018397281.1:843889-844057 GCF_002168275.2 Theobroma umbraticum
CTTCATAAATGTTATGACCACGTTTTGCTATAGAGATATATAAACATGTGGCCTTCTCGTTGATGATTCTCTTGATGAATTAATACTTGAATGTGCTTAATGGGTATATTTCTAAATGACTTGGTTGAGGATATTAAGTGCATATATTTGATGACTTGAAGACCTTAT
>NW_018397281.1:844157-845268 GCF_002168275.2 Theobroma umbraticum
TAATATACTATCTATTCGATACGTATACTTGCGTGATAGAATTTTAACTGACAGTCCTATCATAGAACAATCAACATAATCATTTCTTAGAAGAAAATCTCATAATAATCATTCTAGGTACTTTCAAAACAACTCACTTTTAGCTAAACTAATTTTCAAGCTAAAACCTATGCTTAAAAACCCATAAGTCTTTTATCCCTACCTTAGGTGAGCTTAGGTGCTTAAGAAAATCATAAAACCTTTAAGATTTAATCACAAATAGAAAATCTACGTAACAAAATCATATTTCTAGAAACTAGAAATCATGATTTAAAGTTTCCAGAGCTTAAAAATGTTACCTTTATCGTAACAACTCAAAACCACACCATTCAATCATAAAAAAAGAAGACTTTAGTTAAAAATGAGTTGGAATAGCTTAAGAGTTGGGGTTTTATCTTGAAAATGTGGCTGAGGGTTGCTAACCTCGAAAAAATCTGATATATTTATAAGCTTGGGAGTGAAAATGCATTTTTGCCCCTTTTAGTTTTCTAAAATCGATGAAATGTATCGATATGTTAGCCTGTGTATCTATACATTTGGTTCTAGAGAAAATGTATCGATACATTTTGTTCATATATCGATACATGTTCATCAAAAATCTTTTCTAGGCTAAATGTATTGATGCATCATGAACATGTTCTAGCACATTTAGGATAAAATATTGTTTCTGAGGTAGTTTATTTATAAAAATTGACTCAAGATATGTACATTAAATACCATTTAAGTAAATAAGCAAACAACCCTTGTTTGAATTCAATAAAAATATAAAAAAAATCAAAATCCATAAGAATCAAAATTTAAATTTGGGTTTCAAGAGCAAAATCTAAAAAAATTTATTGAATTTAAATTTATTGCTCGTATATACCATAGTAAATGTATTCTAAAAATTATGAAAAAATCATTTTTGATCATCTAAAATTCAAGGGAATCATTACCGTTATTTTATATTTTAAAAAAATCATTTTATAAAAATCACATATTTTGAGCCCCCCAAACTTAGAGACTATTCTACTTTAAAATTGGTAGACCACCAAAAGTGTCAATAAATTCTTTTGAAGATTAAAACTAAGTT
>NW_018397281.1:845337-845554 GCF_002168275.2 Theobroma umbraticum
CAAAATGTGTATTCTATATGCTTACCTAAGGATTTTCTAACTTATCCTCATACTGAAGGTGGGATTTTACAGTCCCAAGGTACTAGTTAAGGGACAAGCTTATAATGGTGTAATGCCCCCTGTGAGGGCAAGGATTTTAGAGGATTTAGTGGTAAGCTAATAAAGAGCTAGTCAGATGATGGAGCTACTAGCCCAAGAGATATTAGATCAGAGCAGA
>NW_018397281.1:845654-845764 GCF_002168275.2 Theobroma umbraticum
GAGATTGTTAGCTTTAAAATTATTATAGTTTTGATTATGACAAAATGATCAAATCGGCTGAAACATTATTTGAGTAATCCTTGACAATTGCTTGAAATGATTTAACTCCC
>NW_018397281.1:845935-846172 GCF_002168275.2 Theobroma umbraticum
ATGCACTCATTAAGGGGGAGTTTTGAATATCAATTTTAATGATAAAAACAAAGACAAGGAAGATTAAGTTAAATAGAGTTTGATTGGTCTTCATGTTTAATTTTGATGTGTGATGCTTTCTTTTGGTTTTATTGAATATTATGTAAAAAAATCTAAAAGCATTGATTAAGGGGGAGCAATTTGTTACGCATAAAGATTTGATGCATTCATATTGAACATAGACATTGCACTATTAAT
>NW_018397281.1:846436-846851 GCF_002168275.2 Theobroma umbraticum
GAGAAGCCTTTAAGTTGAATAATCAAAGGAGTTGGTTGGATAAAACTCAAAAGAAAAGCTGACGGGTTCAAGCAAATAGTAAAACATAGAGCACTTAGTCGACCAAGAGACAAAGTTAGTCGACTAAGAGCATTATGCCAGAAACTGGGTTCAGAAACAGAAACGACTCAATTGACCAAGAAAGTTTGTCAGTCAACCAAGAAGATACTGCCAGAAATACTCAAAGACAGAGCCTATTACCAGAAACTGAATTCAGAGACAGAAATGACTTAGTCGCCTAAGTGATATTGATTAGTCGACTAAGAGCATTCTGTCTGACAGTTTGAAATGACTCTAAAAGAAAAAATAGCAGGCAAAATTGCTCCTAAACTATTTTCAACGATCAAAATCTGTCCAGCTGCCAGCAGAGTTGATT
>NW_018397281.1:846861-847012 GCF_002168275.2 Theobroma umbraticum
AAAAACACCTCCCAACAACCAAGAATCAGATTTTGAAGGCTTCCAAGATAAAAAAATAGCTCAAAAACTCAAGAACACTCTGCATATTTTCTGTACTTCACTCCAATCTTTCTAACAGATTTAAGAGCTTCATCTTGTACCATCAAATCAG
>NW_018397281.1:847022-847191 GCF_002168275.2 Theobroma umbraticum
ATTGGTACCTCTTTATTTCTCTTCACCTTGATTGCTTAGAGTGTATAAGACACTCTAAGGGGATTAATCAAGCCTGGGTTAGCTTGATTGAGTGTATAGGTTCTAACTCAGCCTGGAAAAGTTAGTTTTTGGGTTTTGGTTGATCTCAGAAAAAACCATTGTTGAAGGT
>NW_018397281.1:847213-847407 GCF_002168275.2 Theobroma umbraticum
CATTGTAAAAGCTTGGTGAAAGCTTAGGTTCTAACTCAGCCTAGAAAAGTTAGTCTTTAGGTTTTGGTTGATCCTAAAAAAACCATTGTTGAAGGTTGTGGCTGAGCTTGTGAAAGGCCATTGTAAAAGCTAGGTGAAAGCTTCATAATTTCACCTTTTATAGTGATTTGGTTTGGAAAATCCTTGGTTGAACA
>NW_018397281.1:847500-854104 GCF_002168275.2 Theobroma umbraticum
TAGATTATTTCTTATCTTGCATTTAACTTCCCATCATTGAAGTTAAACTTGCCCTCGAATAGATGTCCAATTTTGTAAGAGCTAAAAAGTGCTATTCACCCCCTCTCTAGAACATTTATTTGGCACCAACAATAATGAAATATTCATAACAAATTTGAATAAAATACAATACCCTTGGCTCAATTTCCCTAGAAATAGGAATAGGGCCACATGATGGCCATCCAAATGAGTTCATACATGTTAACCCTTAATACACAATATAACATGGCACTCATGGCCTACACACGTTATCCATAGTGAAAAGCCTCAACTGACTCAACAGAGTGATCAAAATGAAGAACTTATCGAATGCCAAAATTGGTCTATCACTAGACGACCTTTACCATACAACTCTGTGGCCTATTTATCTGCACATGGTATACTAATGGGTGAGTACTATAATACTCAATGAGTGGTGCAGATAAACAAAATCATATACATATTAAACACATATAGAAAACATATGCACTGTTTGTGCATTTAGATGTTCTAGCAAACAACTTTGAATGCAAGGTGTCACGGTCCTCGCACGGATGTGAATCCCACATCGTTGAGATAATGCTCCTAGTTAGTAAAGCCACAAAGTCCCACATTGAAGAGAAACTCCTAGCGAGGAGTAAGGAAGGATGTCATGGTCCTGGAGAGAGGAGTCATGAATCCCACTTCAGCTATGTACTATAGTGATATTGGGAATATAAAAGTTCACACCACCTTCAACCTATGAGGCACTTTTTGTGGGACAAAACCGTGAGGCCAGTGCGCTCAAGTGGACAATTCTTCACAAGGGTTGGTGTGGACCATGACACAGGGCATATCATTAACCCTAAATCCAATATGAGGGCAATATCATCATTCTCAATGGCTCCAAAGATCATTGCACATATTGTTAGGCTTACCCACGAAGCTAATCAAAGTTATTCAAATCAATCTCTACGACACACTCTAATCGTTGAAGTATCACATCAGAATCATATCACATTTATCTAAGTCTCTCTATGGCTATCTCACATCATATACTAAGAAAATCAATTAGAGGTCCTCTTTTAGACATAATCAGATCACGCATGTGTCGAAGCAAAGGACAAAAAAAATATCACACACAGTGTCAAAGTAGCAGATGGAGAAATGGATTGCACAAGTGCTGAAGCAATAGGTAGAGAATCAGATCATCAACCGAAGTAAACTCCCAATGTCGACATCACTCAGAGTAATCTCAACGGATGGCATCAGAGCACTGCAGGCAGGAATCACAAGCGGGATCAGTACCACCGTCTTTGCTTGCCACTATCCTTGCAAGCACACAAATAGTCATAAGGGGACAAAGATCCACTCAACTGTAAATCAAATCAACATGCAGAATTCATTTCTCAATTGAAACACAAGTCCACAAACAAGGCCATTATGCCTTTATTATTCACATCTTTTGTAGTCAAACCACAAATCGCATTTGTTGAGCTTCAATTGTCTTAAGCTCAATTAGGGTTCTAAGTGTCTCTAAGTCTCCAAGGTATCATTCAATCATATCATACAGAGCATTCACCTAGGGTAAACTACTCCTAGGGATCATAGTCTCTAGACATCGTAGTCTCAGCATAGGCCACCCATGTGGCTTACATCACAATATACAATCCCACACACATTTCACATATATATGTATACACATATATTATTCTCTAGCCTAGGTTCATTTTTCTAGTCATACATATTTCGTTTTAGTACCATGGGAGCGCTTCTATCATGCTTCATGCATTACATGCATTATATTTAAACCCATTCACAATGACAATAGCAGGCACTCTCTACAAAGCTTCAACCCTTATCCTCCAATCATCGCCTAGCTTGCCAATGAGTTAATTTAACTTTGTTTCCCCCATCAAACACATCAGAACATCAAAAGATTAATTATTCCTAGCTTTCGAAAAATGTCAACTTTCACATAATTAACTAAATCTTGGCAATCTAACTATTTAAGCTTAAATCCTTCATTAATGATCTAAACCCATACCTTAGAAGTTACATTGCACAAGTCTTAGCTCCAAATTCCCTAATTCAAGCCAAAGAGGGAAAAATACCCAATTTGGATAAAAGTCATTTTTGAAGTTTTTAACCGATTAAATAAAAAAATAATTAGTAAAAATATTAAATCTTACCTCCAAGATGGTTTCCCAAGCTCCAAATAGCTTCAAATCACTTTAAAAATCAATTTTGGACTTTAGGGTTTTAGGTTTCTAAAGAAAGAAAGGGAGAGAAAGAGCTTAGATAGAGTAAACGGAGAGAAAGAGCCTAGATAGAGTAACAGACGAAATAGCCTTGAAACATTCTTTTTATTTTTGCCTTTCTTCTATGATGTATCAATACATTTTGGCAATGTATCGATACATTTGTCTTAATTTCGAATGAATGTATCGAGACATTAGGGCAATGTATCAATACCGTTCCCCTTAGATGCTCTTTGCTTCAAATGTATTAATACATTTGGACAAGGTACAGATATATGTTCATTTTTGGCCAAATCTATTGATACATTCTCAAATGTATCGATAGAATATTCTTCCTAGGCTTTTGTTGTTCATCCTACCATGAATGCATCGATACATTAGGGTCTATATTGATACTTTCAACCTTGTAGGTAGTTCTAAGCTTCCTAAACAGTCCAAAAATCCAAGTTTAGCACTCTAATATTATTCTTGGTAGATATTACTTCTCAAATCATCCATTTAAATTAATCCCATACACAAACTCCTAAACATAATGTCAAATCTTAATAAAAACATCAAATTATGGGCTTTATCACATACTTCCTCAAAGTTTTGCATGAGTGTTAATATATACACTCTTAAACACTAGCCATTCATATCCTATCATCAAAGTCCTCAGGACTCCACATATTTCATAAATCATTCATAGTTTACATAAAAAATTGAGGCTTTTGCATTTATAGTCACTCATGTGCGAGCCTAATTTCTCGTTTTAAATGGTTTTTTCATCTTGTAAATGATTTTAAATCAAACCTTTTATTGTTTTAGGTGAAACCATATAATAATTAGATGTTTACATTGGGAAACATGAAGTGGAAGCCATCCATTAATAAGAAGATTCCATTTATAGTCACTCATTCCATCAGAAGCCATGTTACTCGCTTTGAATGGCCTTATAACCTTATAAATAATTTTAAGTAAAAATCTTTTTTGTTTTAGCTTAAAATCTATCACAATTGGGTGTTTACATTGGGAAACATCATGTCAATGCCGTCAATGGACAAGAAAAGTCCATTTATAGCAACTCATTCTATCAAAGCCTTGTTACTCATTTCAAATGGTTTTATAAGCTTGTAAATGATTTGAAATAAAATTCTTATTCAATATTTGCATCAAAAAACATAACATGGATGCCACCGCTTGACAAGAAAAGTCCATTTATAGCTCATGCAATTGAAAGCCTAGTTTCTGACTTTAAATGGTTCTACAATCTTATAAATGATTTCAAATTTAAATGTTTTTCCTTGTTGATTACAACTTATCATAATTGAATGTTTGCATTAGGAAACATGAAACAGATGCGATCCATTGATAATAAAAGCCCATTTATGGTCATTGATACCATCAAAATCCTTGTTACTCACTTTAAATGGTTTTATAATCTTATATGAGATTTCAAAGTAAAATTTTACCTGTTTTTAGTTAAAACCTATCACAATTGGATATTTTCATTGGAAAACATGAAACAGATGCCATCCATTGACAAGAAAATTTAATTTATAGTCACTTATGCTATCGAAAGCCATGTTACTTGTTTTAAATGGTTTTATAATTGTATGAATGATTTTAAATTGATATCTTTTTTGGTTTAGCTTAAAATCTATCATAATTGGATGTTCCCTTAAGGAAATCTCAAGCTAGTGCCATCAATTAACAAGAAAAGTCCATTTGTTGTCACTCATGCCATCGAAAGCCTTGTTACTCGCTTTAAATAGTTTAATAATCTTATAAATGATTTTATATCAAAATATTTCCTATTTTTAGTTAAAACTTATGATAATTGGATGTTTGCATCAAGAAACATGAAGGGGATGCCATCCATTGACAAGAAAAGTTGATTTAAAGTCACTCATTTTATCGAAAACCTTGTTACTCGCTATAAATGGTTTTCCAATCTTATAAATTATTTCAAATCAAAATCTTTTTCATTTTTTGTTAAAATGTATCATACTTGGATATTTGCATCAAAAACATGAAGCAGATGCCATCCTTTGATAGAATAGTCCATTTATAGTTGCTCATGCCATCAAAAGCCTAGTTTATTGCTTAAAATGGTTTTATAATCTTATAATGATTTTACATTGAAATCTTTTTTGTTTCTAATGAAACCTTATCATAGTTGAGTGTTTGTATCAAGAAATGTGAAGCGGATGCATCCATTGACAAGAAAATTCTATTTCTATTCATTCATGCCATCAAAAGCCATGTGTGAAATCCCACCCTAAGCAAAAGGATAAGTTAGGAAAATCCTTAGGAGAGCATATAGATTACATATTTTGAACATCAAACTTTACTTTAACCTTGAAAAGAATTCATTGACACTTTTATTTGTTTATCACTTTTGAAGTAGAAAATTTTATAATTTTGGAAGGGGTCAAAATATGTGATGCTTATAGAACAATCTTTTCAAGATAAAAAATGGTGGTAATGATTCCTTTGATTTTTAGATTATCTAAAATGACTATTTGTAATTTTGGAATAAGTTTGCTATGGTATATGGGAGCCACAAATTTAAATTCAATAAAACTTTATTGATTCTATTCTTGAAACCAAAATTTAGATTATGATTCTTATAGATTTTGACTTTTTTAACATTTTTATTGAATCCAAATGGGGGTTATTTGCTTATTTACAATAAATATCTTAAGTAAATGGAGAGCAAAAAGTAAAGAGGACATTTACTTAAATGGTATTTAATGTACAATACATTAAGCACATAAAGGGTTTTTGATGAACATGTATCGATACATGCTCATAATGCATCAATGCATTTTCTCGAAAACCAAATGTATCGATACGTGGGTCAAGATATCGATACATTTCATCTATTTTAAAAGATAAAAAAGGGTAAAAATGTATTTTTACAACCCAACTTATATAGTTTAAGTTTGCCTTGTAGTATAAGGGGTTATATAGTTTATTGTGACACATCACAAGTAGGACTTGGGTTTGTATTGATGAAATATGGTAAGGTGGTTGTGTACACATCTAGACAGCTCAAGAGGCATGTGCAAAATTGCCGCACTCATGATTTAGAGATGGTTGTTATTGTGTTTGCCTTGACAATATGGAGGCACTGCTTGTATGGTGAGACTTGTGATATTTACACAGATCACAAGAGTCTTAAGTATATCTTTGAGCACAGAGATCTCAACTTTAGGTAGCATCAATGGTTGGAGTTGCTTAAGGATTATGATTGTATAATACTGTATCATCCTGACAAAACTAATGTGGTAGCAGATGGTTAAAGTAAAAAATTTATGGAGAGTTTAGCCCACATCTCAATTAGGAGGAGATCGCTGGTATAGTGTGTGCATAAGTTAAGCAATATGGGTGTTTGATTTGAGGTTGATATTACCGATGCATTATTAGCCCATGTTAGAGTGAGAGCAATATTAATGGATTGGATCAAAAAAGCCCAAGACAAGGATGATTTTGGGGCAAAGGCACTAAAAGATCCTCAAGGAAAGAAAGGACAAATGTTTACTAAAGGTACTGATAGATTTCTCTACTATGGATCTAAAGTATATGTGTCAAATATTGATGATTCGAGGTAAGCACTTCTAGAGGAAACCTATGTGGTTGCATACATAGTTCACCTAGGCACCACCAAAATGTACCATGATTTGAGAGAGATGTACTAGTGGGAAGGCCTTAAAAGAGATGTGGCTGAGTTTATGGCTAAGTGTCTACTGTGCCAGTAGGTTAAGGTAGAGCATGAGCATATCTTTATGGATTTTGTGACTGGGTTACCATGCACAAGTAAGGGGTATGATTCCATATGAGTGATTGTTGATAGAATGACTAAGTCCGCTTATATTCTTACAAGTTAAGACAATTTATGGAGTGGCACAATATGCTAGGTTGTACATTGATGAGATTGTGCGGTTGCATTGAGTTCTAGTCACTATAGTGTCAGATGGAAGCACACAATTTACTAGTTGATTGTAAGGAAAGTATAGGAGGCTTTAGGAACTAAGTTAAATTTTAGTACTTCTTTCCACCCATAGATAGATGGACAGTCTGAGAAGATCGTTTAGACATTGGAGGACATGTGGAAGGCTTGTGTCATAGACTTTAGAGTTTCTTGGGACCAACACTTACCATTAATTGAGTTTGCCTAGAATAACAGTTTTCAAGCTAGCATTCAGATGGGACCTTATGAGGCTTTATGCAAGTGACGATGCAAATTGTCCATATGCTGGTTTAAGGTTAGTGAAAGAAAATTACTTGGATTGGAGATAGTTAAAGAGATCACCAACAAGATTAAGTTGATTAGAGAGAGGATGTTGATGGCACAAAGTCAT
>NW_018397281.1:854242-855078 GCF_002168275.2 Theobroma umbraticum
TTTGAGATTCTAAAGAAAGTTGATATAATGGCTTATTGACTAGCATTTTTGTCAGATCTCACTAAAGTTTATCCCATATTTCATGTTTCATTACTATGAAAGTATCAACTAAATCCATTACATGTGATACAACATGAATCCCTACAGTTGGCGAATGATTTGAGTTACGAGGAGAATGTGAAATCCCACCTTGAGTAAGAGGATAAAGTAGGAAATCTTTAGGTGAGCATATAGACTACATATTTTGAACGTCAAACTTAACTCTTAACTTCAAAATAATTCATTGACACTTTTGGTTGTCAATCACTTTTGAAGCAAAACATCTTCTAAGTTTGGAATGGGTCAAAATATGTGATTTTTATAGAACAATCTTTTAGAAATAAATTTTTTTTTGTAAAAATCCCACTTTTAAAAGAACAATCTTTTAGGGAAAAAAATGGTGACAATGATTCCCTTGATTTTTAGATGATCAAAAATTATTTTTTCATAATTTTTGGAATACGTTTGGTATGGTATATTGAAACAGCAAATTTAATTTAGTCAAACTTTTTTGATTTTTTTCTTGATTTTTGATTTTGATTCTTATGGATTTTGATTTTTTTTATAGTTTTATTGAATCCAAATGGGGGGTTGTTTCCTTGTTTACATTAAATATCTTAAGAAAATGGAGAGTTAAAAGTTGGGCATGTTTTTATAGGTAAACTACCTCAGAAACAGCATTCTGTATGATACATGTTCATGATATATCGATACACTTAGCCTAGAAAAGATTTCTAATGAGTATGCATCAATACATGCTCATAATGTATTCTTACATTTTCTAGAGAACTAAATTT
>NW_018397281.1:855088-856105 GCF_002168275.2 Theobroma umbraticum
GGGCCAATATATCAATACATTTCATCGATTTCATAAAAATGAAAGGGCTAAAAATGTATTTTCACACCCAGCTTATAAATATAGTACATTTTTTTAGGGTTGGCAACCCTCAACTGGATTTACAAGGTAAAACCCCAACCCTTAAGCTCTTACAACTCATTTTTAACTCAAATCTTCATTTCTTATGATTAAATGATGTGGTTTTGAGTTGTTATGGAAAAGGTAACATTTTTAAGCTTTGAAAACTTTAAATCTTGGTTTCTAGTTTTTGAAAATATGACTTTCCTGCCCAAAGTTTCTGTTGCTGATTAAATCTTAAAGGCTTTGTGGTTTTCTTAAGCATCTAAACTCACCTAAGGTAAGGATGGAAGATTTATGGCTTTCTAAGAATGGGTTTTAGCTAGACAATTAGTTTAGCTAAAAGTGAGTAGTTTTGAAAGTACCTAGAATGATTATTTTGAGATTTTTATTCTAAGAAATGATTGTGATGATTTTTGTATGATAAGAATGCTTAAAAACTCAACGAATTACACAAAAATGGAGTTATGATTGAAGCTAGGAAATTGAATATCTAATTAGGTAAGTGGATACACCTTTTCAAGTATTTTAATATGTAAAGCTAGCATGATTTTTATGGAAATAGTTACTTAAGCATGTTGAAAACTTATTTCCAAAAATGGTTTATTAAAGGATTTGAACTACAAGGTTTTGTGAAGTTTTCGAGGAAATCTTCAAATGACTTGATTTGATAATGATTGTGACATGCATGACACAATGATTTTCAAATTGTTTACGAATCTATTATGTATGTAAATATGATACTATGTACTAGTTTTCAACAAGAGGGGACAAGCCCTTTTATGTTGGCAGTCCACTCGATTACTCCAGCTTTTAGACTAGTGTGGGTATAAGATATTTCTATGGTTAATGTATGAAAGTTATTATGCACATGTTAGATATGATGCAACATGATAAGAATGTTGGATGCATGAGTTCCATTTATGAGATTGTAATACG
>NW_018397281.1:856190-856329 GCF_002168275.2 Theobroma umbraticum
GTAAATGATTTATGAGGTTATGAAATGTATGCCTGTCAGTTAAAATTCTACTACGCAAGTATACGTATCGAATAGATAGTATATAAGCAAGCAAAGTATCGATCCCACAGGGAATTGATCTAAAATTTTACTAAGTACT
>NW_018397281.1:856717-856827 GCF_002168275.2 Theobroma umbraticum
ATATCCCTATGTGAATTGAAATTAAAATAGACTTATTCAGTTCAGGCTCTAATCCGGCTACATATGGCCTACAGATATATCCCTATCCTATACGCAAATCAATTAATATG
>NW_018397281.1:857352-857460 GCF_002168275.2 Theobroma umbraticum
ATTCTCTTGTTTCCTTGCTTTGTTCTTGGCTCCAAATCTCCAGAATAGTTGTTTTCTGCATCCCCTCCAAAATCTCTGAAAAAGGCTCCTTAAATAGACTCCAAATAA
>NW_018397281.1:857470-857600 GCF_002168275.2 Theobroma umbraticum
GAAATCCCGTTAACTTCCCTTATTTTTAGGAAAGTCGCGCAGCGCTGCAGCCTTGTTCTCCCAGCGCTGTGGCAGTCTATCAACTTCAAATGTCAGTTTCACCCTGATATGTTAGGAACTGGGCAAAGTA
>NW_018397281.1:857610-857778 GCF_002168275.2 Theobroma umbraticum
AAGTTTTATCCCTGTCTCTTAACTTTCCAATGGATTATGAATCACATCAATTGGACTTCTGGATTGAAAGAGTTTCTCCAAATACCACATCATGTTCAGTCTTTACATACTGCAGCAGTGGTCCGACTTTGACAAATATTTTGACCATGATCCAATCAGAACTGGGCA
>NW_018397281.1:857790-857903 GCF_002168275.2 Theobroma umbraticum
TAAACATTGTATCCCTTCTTCTTATAATTCGATTGGTCTAAGAATCACCTCATTCGGAGTTTTTAAAAAGTGATATGGTCAAAATACTGAAACATATACGAATGAAGCTATCA
>NW_018397281.1:858293-858446 GCF_002168275.2 Theobroma umbraticum
TTAATCCATATCCATAACTCTAGGCAACACATAGATATTATTCAAGTTCATGTCCCAATTCAAATGCAAACTCATCCTTAAGTTAAATTCCGTGTGTGCGTGTGTAATCTCTTCACTTAGAATATTGTACAATCTGGATAAATTTATATTCAT
>NW_018397281.1:858926-859047 GCF_002168275.2 Theobroma umbraticum
TATGTGGCTCATAACACCTTCTAAATTGACTTATGCACTTAGGAATGAGGGATGAAAGAATTGTTGAAAATATTATTATAAGGGTCTAGGCTAAAGATTAAGTGTTCAAACAAAGAAAAGA
>NW_018397281.1:859077-859676 GCF_002168275.2 Theobroma umbraticum
TAATTTATGTAAAGGAAGGCTACAATAGGCTCAATCGGTCCAAAAATGGCCTATTTTTTTTATTTTTTTTATGGCTATTTTGTCACAACCCAAAATTCTAGGAGCCATGACCAGCATGCCAAGCCTGGTAGGCAAGCTTGTGAAACTTGAGGAAGCCTTCATAGTTAAGTCCTAATACACATATATCATAATCATAAGGCCTAATGGCGGACATCATTTCATAACATTTTGAGGTCATCATGTTTTACCGTAACCCTTAAGGCAACTCTCATCATAGGTGACATCTTTACGTAGATGAAGCAAAATCACATTCAAAATTAATATCTCAAAATCATAAGTAGCATATTGCAGAATTTAGGGGTCACCCAACCTCCCGCTCATTAATAGTGCTATAGTGACAAAACTTGAACAAGACTCTACACTAGTCTTACTTACTCCGTTGACATCATAGACTGACCTAGGACTTTCTATAACCTAGGTTCGCTCTAATACTGAGTATGTCACATACCAAATTCAAGGAGCCATGATCGGCACACACGAGCCTGACAAACAAGCCCACAAGACTCGAGGCCTTCATGGTTAAGTCCTAAAAAACATAT
>NW_018397281.1:859686-859966 GCF_002168275.2 Theobroma umbraticum
TAAGGCCTCATGGCCAACATCATGTCATTAAAGTTCAATCTTTGGCACTCAACATTAGCCCCTCGGCTTGTGATAGCAGTCAGGACTTAAACATAACATACACATAGCCATATATGGGCCAATTCACTAAGTCATTAAACATATTTCATTGCATAAGATAAGGTAACTTCATGCCGTCATATTTCCTTTATGACACACTTTATGTACATAGTAGAAGCATACATAAAACATGACTCAAACTATGACCTAGCAGATTATTCATCAACAGGAAACCTATAAG
>NW_018397281.1:859976-860495 GCF_002168275.2 Theobroma umbraticum
TCATGTGTTTGTCTAAATGGGAATGCTATCCACCTTATCCTTCTTGTTTAGTTATCTGCACAATACAACTGAAATGGGTGAGTCACACTAGTACTTAGTGAATGGGAGCATAAAACTATTGTAAATGTGTAAGGATAGTTGCTACAAATATCCTCTAATCATGCATATGTATCACACGTCTCATGCAAGTACATAATGGAATAGGTTGAACTTCACCTGTCAAACATAGCCTACCATAATAATGGCAGCCGCACTACACTGTGTACTTTCGTCTATTAACTTACTAAGGTGGTGTAATCATCCTCACCTTACACATTCAGCATCATTACTAGCATGACCGTTTGACACTATAATTCATAGTATGAACTGGCCCACCGTATGGCCGTTTACATACGTGATCCTACATACATAGCTAGTAGCGCTCGCCTCAAGGCAAAACCATAAGCTCTATAAGCTTTCATCGTATCAATTTTGCACACAACATTTCATTTGGCTCTTACCTTAAGCCTTTACATTCAT
>NW_018397281.1:860519-860768 GCF_002168275.2 Theobroma umbraticum
CATAATTTGCATTTCAAGTCCTAAGGCATGCCACCACATAGTCATCATATCATACCATAGAGTGGTCCTTCTTAGACATAGCGTAGTCACATACGGTGACCAACCGACCGATAATATACAATATCATGTCATGGCTCATTGCTGTTGTGAACGATGGACTCAAATCACTCCCTATTGCCAAGCAAACAATGGAATTTTGTCGCACCCCAATGCCTCAACAAACGACAGAGTTTATAGTCATCATACAAT
>NW_018397281.1:861110-863785 GCF_002168275.2 Theobroma umbraticum
AGCAACTCATATAATTCTCATAACATGTGCTAGTCTAGACATAGCATTTCTAGATGTATTCATCATATACACATCCATCACAGCATCGTAAGTTCCATAACATTGGTTCATAATATCATTAATATCATTGGCATAGGCATAGTCTTCCAAGGCATGTCACATTATTCTTTAACAATTTTTACTCTTACCTCTAGATGTATTTCTGATTCACACCTGAAATACATTATGCATTATCATCATTGAATCATATATGTACCCTAGTCATTATGCTCTTATGCATAACATTCCCCACTCACCTTGACACCTTAGAGGTGCTAAATCCTTAGCCTACAATCATGTTTTAGCTCATAAATTAGTCAAATACCTTAAAATTTTCATTTAAGCACATCAAAACATTACAAACCCATAAAATCCTTGTTTTCAAAAAATGCCAGCTTTTCTAAAAGTAGCTAGATCTTTAGCAATTCATCAAATAAGTTGAAATCCTTTAACAATGACCTAATCCATACCCTAGAAGTTGGATTGTGTTATTGTTTACCCCACATATCCAGTAAACTCAAGGGGGTAATTTTTCCACCAAAGTTGTATCAATTTAAATATAAGTTATCAACCGTTTAAATCAAAAATAAATCGGTAAGAACATTTAACCTTAACTCTAGAAGCATTTCCCAAGCTCCATATTTACTCTAAACAACTCGAAGTGCTATAAAAATTCATTCTTAGAAACTAAGGCTTGGTTTTTGATAAAGAAAGTGAAAATCAACGAACAAGCTTTTAGGAGGTAAAATTTCCTTCCTTTATCCCTTAAAAACCATGATTTATATTGGAATTTGGTCGGTTTGAATGGTGTGAAAATTGAGAGCAAATGGGTGGAGAACGAGAAAATTAAGAGAAATGAGAGAAAATCAGTCTGAAAGGATTTTAAGCTTGAATTTAATTGATCTGGCAGTCTAGGGTTGACTATGGGCACTTTGTAGTCAATCCTAGACCAGATTCTTTACCCTTGCTCCCATTACACTACCTAGGATTGACTACAAAGGTTTTATTCTCAACACTGGGCCAGTGCACTCACTCCCTTGGCCATTTACTTCGTAGATTCGATCATCTGTGCCCTAAGATCAAATCCTTACATCTAAATTTAGAAAAATTAGTCTCTTTGAAGTTTAAACTCATTCTAAATCTTCCCCAGAACCTCCAATCATTCATATTTCACTTAAGATCAATACATAAGTCCATCATGCACACCAATTTCTCATTCATGCCTTGTGTCACATGGCATATCAATTAAAAATGGCATAATTTGCATGCATATCAGGCTCAAATTAGTGCCAAACATATGTACTATATCATTCATGTGCCAAACGTATGCACAACACCTTTTTAGCTTTTACATACTCATACATTTCATGACCATCTCACACTATTGACATTGGCATTCCTCGGGTTTGTAAACATACATATTGAAGTTCTCATCAAACTATAAGCTAGTCCAGCATTATGCATGGGTAACATCAAGATCAAGAGTGTTACATATTAATATTTATTTTAAGAGAAAAGAGTTTTTCTTATATCAATTATTTTTCAAGGAAAAGAGCTTTCCCTGCATTAAAATTATGCTTTTGTGAAAAATATTTTTCTACCATTAAATTTCTTTATGGTTCAATAAAAAAAGTAAGTAAATAAATAAAAGAGGGAAGATGGGTGTGTTGCTGGGTAGCACAAGCCCCTCCTATAAGCTAGGCTATGTGCTACACAGAGCACGTGTGTGCTGAGTGCTTCTAGGAAACACATTAGGGCTATCCTTTTTTTTAAATAAGTAATATTTTATTTTAGAATTAATATTTTATTTTCTTCAAAATATTAATTTTAGAAACTTAAATCTTTGGTTTTGGATTGAAAACAAAGTTTTATTCTGGTATTAACTAATAGGATTAATTAATTACATAAAATTTAAATTATTTTCAAGTTGGATTATGTCACATCCTAAGTCCTAAAAGAATCCTGACTGGTGTAAGGACCAAGATGTGTATAGTCCGTTAGGCCCAAGCAAGCCTCCTTAACATTCATTGTAAAACATTCATAATTTAGAAAACATGCATAATCATCATAAGTATACAATTCAACTCATGCATACTATCATTCACAACGTTACACATATATGGGACTTCTCAACATATTATTGTACATGCAAAATTCACTTATCATCTAAGTGCCACATTATTAGCACACCATATCCTTTACATGTCTCAACACCCTCGGGTGTTCATATAGGCTCTTGATTCATTATTTGCATTTAAACATAACATTCATATTGTAAAGTGCCTTAACATAGGCTACATTAACAAAACATGTTTGTAATCCAAAAACATAATCAAGCCATAAATATAAACATAAGACTGACTCAGCAATGGAATATGACCAACCATCTGCGCATCAAGTGGCTACTAGACACCTACCAAAGAAGGAAGACTAGACACTTGTATTTTCAACACTAGCTACTATCAGAATGCTATCTCTGATCTACAATAAAATAATTGAAAAGAATAACATGTGAGTCACAAATACTCTATGAGTGGAGATGAGAAAGGGACAAGCTAGGAATAAGAGTGTTTCGTAAACATGCACTTAGAATCTCATGCCATTTGTAAACAATTTAATCATAAAGTTCATGAAAC
>NW_018397281.1:863795-864195 GCF_002168275.2 Theobroma umbraticum
AACTCATTTTAATTCCATGAAATCAAATTTGAATAACCTTTAGAAGCCTCTTTATTTTTGAAATTCTCATCAAATTTAATCAAACAGCCTTTTCTACAATGAATCTATCTATACATTCATGAATGTATCGATACTTTGAAGAATCTATCAATACAATAATGAAATGTATCAATACATTTAATGTATTCATACATGCTCCATATGTATCGATACTTTGAACACAAAACCTAAGTTGCTGGGTAAAATTCAGCATTTTTGCCATTTGTTAAGTCCCCTTACCTCTTGCAATTGCCTTTAATGCTCAATACATTCCATCAGAGTAATTTCTATGCCAACATAATGTGTAAATCATAAACAATACTCAAATAAACTCGGCATACAAACATTTCATAAACGCATA
>NW_018397281.1:864205-864609 GCF_002168275.2 Theobroma umbraticum
TCATCCCATTAACATTAAAATGCCTCATTCAATTATCATAAATCATACAATATGATGGTATGTCCCCCATTGCACCTTGGATGTATATGATGCATCATAGGAGTGAAGTCATCACTTACAGCCCATGAGAGTGGAATTAATCACTCTCATTGAGTTCGAATTTTCAGAGCCTTAAACATGTGGAAACTCCATCACATATATGCCTAGTCATCACATGAGGTATATAGAAAATATATATTATACATAATCTCATGGCATTCATCATTCTGTTTCAATCATCTCATACAGTATATGGAATATACATCATATACATAATCTCACAGCATTCATCATGCATACTTAATCACCTCATATGGAATATGGAATTTACATCTCATACACAATCTTATAGTATACATCATGCA
>NW_018397281.1:864619-864933 GCF_002168275.2 Theobroma umbraticum
TCTCATACGGTATATAGAATTTACATCATATACCTAATCTGAAGTCATTTATCATATAGCATATATAATAAACATACAATATCTTGTACCCACATTAGTCCAAAGACCGGAGTAATCGAGTGGACTTCAAACATAAGGTGCTTGTCCCCTCTTATTGAAAACTAATACATGGTAGAATATTACATACATAATAGCTGTAAACATTTTGAAAACCGTTGTGTCAATCATATCACAATCATTAAAAATTTACTTTCTTAGAAAATTGATCTTATTCTGGAAATTCAAATCCTTCGATAAGCCATTTTAGACATATC
>NW_018397281.1:864943-866051 GCF_002168275.2 Theobroma umbraticum
AGATAAATAATCCTTTTCATAGAAATCATGCTAACTTCACAACTTAAAAAAATTTGAAAATGGTGTATCCACTCACCTAGTTGGAGAGTTAATTCCTAACTCCAATCAGAACACCGTTTCGGTGATAATCATAGAGTTTTCAATCATTCCTACCACACAGCATTCATTACAATCAATTCCCAAAATAAAATTCTCTAAATAATCATCCTTAACACTTTCAAAATTTGCTTGTTTTCTACTAAACTAATTTTCTAGCTAAAACCCATACTTAGAAACCCATAAATCTTTCATCTTTACTTTAGAGGAGCTTAGATGCTTAAGAAAATCACAAAGCCTTTAAGCTTTAATCACAAACAAAAAAACTAGGCAACAAAATCATAATTTCAATAACTAAAAATCAACATTTAAAGTTTTTAAAGCATAAAAATGTCATTTTTTATTATTTAAACTCAAAACAAAGCTTAGCAATGATCAAAGATGAAGATTTCCATCAAATATAGGTTTAGACCATTTAAGTGGAGAGAAATACCATAGAAAAATGATTGAAGGTTGAAAACCGTTGAAAGTGTGAGGTATTTATGGTTTTGTGCGAAAATACAATTTTTTCGCTTTTATTTTTCTAAAAATGATGAAATGTATCAATACATTTAGACCATGTATGGATACATTTGGTTCTAGAGTAATTGTATCAATACATAACCATGTGTATCGATATGTCATGAACATGTTACTTCTTTCCTTTTTGGTTACCATTTACTTCAGATATTTAATGTAAATCAATAAATAACCTCCATTTGGGCATAATAAAAATATAAAAAAAATCAAATTTCAAAAGAGTTAAAATCTAAATTTTGGTTTCAAGAATAAAATCGAAAAAAGTTCAACTGAAATTAAATTTGGAACTCCCATTTACCATAGTTAATGTACTCCAAAAGTTTTGGAAAAATCATTTTTGGTTATCTACAAATCAAGGAAATCATTACCTCTATTTATTATTTCTAAAATATTGTTCTATGAAATTCACATCTTTTGACCCCTTCTAGACTTAAAAACTTTTATGCTTCACAAATGGCATGCAACTTAAAGTGTCAATGAATTCTTTTGAAGG
>NW_018397281.1:866061-866476 GCF_002168275.2 Theobroma umbraticum
GTTTGTTACTCAAAATATGTAATCCACATACTCATCTAAGGATTTCCTAATTTATCCTTTAACTTAAGGTGGGATTTCACATTCTTCTCTTTTATGAAAATTCATCCTCGAATTTTAATAACTTATGGACCTTCACTAAATAGGTGTGGGTACTTTGCTCGCATGTCATCCTCAGCCTGCCAAGTCAACTACTCACTCTAGCGATTGCACCATTGCAGCTACACTAATGCTACATATTTGGAGCATAACTTTTGCACTTGCCTATCGAGTATGTCTACCAATAACTCCTTGTAACTCAAATTGGCTCCCAACTATAGGGACTCATGTTGAATCACATACAATGAATCTAGTTCGTATTTCCATAGTACCAAAACATGAAACATGGGATGAACACTTGTGAGATCTAACGAAAGTG
>NW_018397281.1:866659-867031 GCF_002168275.2 Theobroma umbraticum
AAACTTGAACTCTCAACACCTATGGTTGGTATATGACCTTTGTTGACTTTGTTTTGTCAACATCCTCTATCTAATCAATTGTATCTTATCAATGATTTTCTTGAACTATTTCTAGTCCAAACAGTTTCCTTTCACCACTTTCAAACCAACATATGAGTAATCTACATCTATGCTGTAGAAAGCCTCACAAGGTGCCATCTAAATTCTTGCTTGAAAACTATTATTATAGGCAAACTTAATCAATGGCAAGTGTTGGTCCCAAGAAACTCTTAAGTCTATGACACAAGGCCTCAACATGTCCTCTACTATTTGAATGGTCCTTTCAGACTATCCATTTATGGGTGGAATGTAGTACTAAAATTCAACTTGGTT
>NW_018397281.1:867041-870302 GCF_002168275.2 Theobroma umbraticum
CTTGTAGTTTCTCACAAAACTGACTATGAAACTATGTGCCTCTGTCTGACACTATAGTGACTATGACTCCATGCAATCGCACTACCTCATCAATGTATAGTCTAGCATATTGTGCCACTTCATAGGTGGTCCTCACTGATAAGAAATGAACAGGCTTAATCAACTTATCCACAATCACCCATATGGAATCATACCCTTAACTCATACAGGGTAGTCTAATCACAAAGTCCATAGAAACATACTCTCACTTCCACTTGGGAATAGGTAAAGACTGTAACAATCTAACAAGTCTTTGATGCTCTGTCTTAACTAGTTGGCGCACTAGGCATTTGGTCACAAACTTGGCCACATATCTCTTAAGGCCTTCATACCAGTCCATTTAGATGGACCACATATGCTACCACATGGGCCACCTCTAAGATCTCCCATCTCAAATCATCGACATTCGATGCATATATTCTAGATCCATAACTGAGTAATCCATGAGTGCCTCTAGCGAACATCTATCTTTTTTACCCTTAAGGATCTTCTAATGCCTTTACCACAAAATCATTTTTGTCTTAGGCCTTTTTAATCCAATCCATCAGCATCGGTCTCAGTCTAAAATGGGTGACCAATGCATCGATATCATTAACCTCAAATTGGTTACCCATATCACCCAACTCATGCATACATTGTATCATTGATCTCTTCTCCACTGATATGTGGGCTAAACATCCCATAGATTTTTGACTCAATGCATTTCCCACCATATGAACTTTGTAGGGATGATACAATATAGTACAGTCGTAATCCTTAAGCAACTCCAGCAATCTGCGTTGTCTAGGATTCAAATATCTCTACTTAAAAATGTATTTGAGACTTGTCTCACAAGTCTCACCATACAAATAATGCATCTTTATCTTCAAGCCATATACTATGGTAGCCATCTCCAAATCATGTGTGGGGTAATTTTTCTCATGCTTTTCGAGCTGTCTCAATACATACACTATCATTTTTCCATATTGCATCAGCACATGTCCAAGTCCTACTCGAGATACATCACAATAAATCGTATAATCCCTTGAACCATATGGTAAACTCAACATTGAAGCTATGGTGAGTAAAGTCTTAAGCATCCCAAAACTCTCCTCACATGCATCTATCCATGTAAACTTGACACCTTTCTATGTCAATTTAATCATAAGAGCATCAATCATGGAGAAATCCTTAACAATTCCCTTATAGTATCAAACTAAACTTAGAAAATTCCATATCTCAATCACTGAAGTAAGTCTTGGCCATTTCTCTATGCTATCAATCTTATTTGGGTCCACCATCACCTCATCCTTCGATATTGTGTGGCAAAGAAGATAACACTATCAAGCCAAAACTTGACTGGGAGAACTTGGCATATAGTTGGTGCTCCGTCAACGTCTATAACACAATCTTAAAATGTTACTCATGTTCCTCCTAACTCCTCAAATACACTAAGATATCATTAATGAAATGACTATAAACTTATCAAAAAATGGTCTAAATACCCTATTCATCATATCCACAAAAGCTGCAAGGGCATAAGTCAATCCCAATGACATAACTAAAAACTCATAATGATCATACCTCATGCGGAATGCAATCTTAGGTATGTCTACACCTTTAATCCTTAACTAGTGATACCCTAATTGTATATCAATCTTAAAAAAACACTTACCTTTTGTACCTGATCAAACATATCATCGATATGTGGGAGAGGATACTTGTTCTTGATTGTAACTTTGTTCAATTGCCTATAGTCATTACAAAGCCTTATTAAACCATCTTTCTTCTACAAAAACAATACTAGTACACCCCATGGTGAGACACTAGGGTGAATGAAGCCTTTGTCCAATAAATCCTCTAACTCAACCTTCAACTCCTTTAGCTCGATTGGTGCCAATCGGTATGATGATATAGAAATCAAACTGGTGTCTTACACCAAGAATATGTAAAATTTTATTTCTCGCTCTAGAGGTAATCTAGGTAACTCCTTTGAGATACATCTACGAACTCTCTCACAATAGATACATTTGCCACACTAACTTCCTCTACTTGGGTGTCTATGATCAGAACCAAAAACCCAAGGCATCTATGTCTAATTAAGTGACTAATAGTCTTGGCTGATATCATGCTACTTAAGGCCATGCCACGATCTCCTTGTATCAAAAAGAGTGTCTCTCTATGGTAGTCAAATCTAATCCTCTTAAGGTGACAATCCACGTTATTCTAGTTAAGTGATAATCAATCCATCCCAATAATTGCATCACACTTAAGCATGTCCATTAGAACTAGATTTGCTCTCGTGTCCTTCTTCTTAACTCGGACCACGCAAGCTTTATACTCATATTTAGCCAAAAATACCTCTCATAAGGGTGTAGAAACTACCAAGTCTTGCTCCTTCTTAAAGTGCTCAATACCCAATCGAGATGCAAAGTATGGATATATAAAAGAATGTGTAGCACCAGGGACATCCAATACATGTGCATCAATAGAACAAATGGGTAGTATACTCGTAACAACTGCATTGGATGCTTATGCATCTTGTTGAGTCAAAGCATAAACTCTAGCCTATCCACAACTAGCGTTACGCTCTGTTCCAAATCAAGATCTCGAAACCCTACCTTGAGGACGTGTACGAGTACCTCGACCTTTACCTCTACCTTTGTTAGTGCCTCTAACAAGCTACATAGTAACAGATGAGGATGGTAAAGTGATCTTTGCATTTCCTTGAGTATCTTCATGACACGAATGATTAAAAGAGCACTCTCTAGTAAAACGTCCAAGCTATCCATAAGTTTAACATGAGGTGGAACCTTGCATGCATTATCTTCTATGCTTCTTACCAAAAGTGGAACATGGAGAGTGAGAAGCATAACTCTACCTAGTACCTAGTTGACCTCAAAGTGAAGCCATTCGATGATCTTTGCTAACCTCATCCCTCTCGATACCTTTCCCTAGATAGGATCCATGTGAACCTCCATGATGGGTATAAAGCTTAAGGAATCTCTACGACCTTAACGGCCTCTAATCTTAACCTTTTTGGGCTTAAGTCAATCCAATCGACCCTCCACATCCTTAAGCTCTAACCTTTTATCACATTTCACCGCTTTGGAGTAGCTAGTGAACTCCTATGATGCAACAACCTTGAATAATGGGTGTAATTATCCATCCACGAACCTCTAGGTTAGCATATTCTTTGTGACAGTCAAATTTGCAGCAGACCTAGCTAACTTAGTGAACTTA
>NW_018397281.1:870312-870641 GCF_002168275.2 Theobroma umbraticum
CTACCATAAACATGACTAGTGTTTGCACTAAAGTCTGAAACTTGTAAGCTCTAGATTGTTGCACACTATTTGGCAAGAAATGCTCTAAGAATTCGATGCTGAACTCCTCCCAAGTCATCAAAGCACCATCAAGTGCCTTATCATTACACAACATCTCACACTACTTGAGCTACCTTCTTGAGGTTAAAGACAACAAGTTGAACTGATCTAGTGCTAGTGCAACTCAAGGCATTACATATCATCGATATCTCATTTAAGAACTCCTAAGCATCCTTTGTCACATAAAATCTCAAAAACCATGGAGGTTCAACCTCATAGACTCTGATAGC
>NW_018397281.1:870741-870966 GCF_002168275.2 Theobroma umbraticum
TGCTTAAGCTCCCAAAATGAGTCAAAATAACTCTATATAATAGAGTTATCAAGGACCACTTGAAAACTCCACGAATAATGCCAAAATGGAGTTGTGGTTGGAGCTAGGAATTGACTCTCCAATTAATTGAGAGGATACACTTTTTCAAGTCTTTTAGTATGTAAAGTTAGTATGATTTTTATGGAAATGGTTGTTTAAGCATGTTGAAAACTTATTTCCATAAAT
>NW_018397281.1:870988-871187 GCF_002168275.2 Theobroma umbraticum
ACAAGGTTTATGAAATTTTCAAGGAAATGTTCAAATGACTTGATTTGATAATGATTGTGATATGCGTGACACAATGATTTTCAAAATGTTTATAAAACTACTATGTACTAGTTTTCAAGGGGCGACAAGTCTTTTTATATTTGTAATCCACTCAATTACTCTGGCCTTTGGGCTAGTGTGGGTACGAGATATTTCTATG
>NW_018397281.1:871197-872376 GCF_002168275.2 Theobroma umbraticum
GAATGTTATTATGCACATGTTACATATAACACAGCATGATAAGAATGTTGATGCATGAGTTCCATTCATGAGATTGTAACATATATGCCAAGAGATGTATGTGTTAAGTATATCATGTACACTACAGGCTAAGCATGTAAGTGATTTATGAGGTTATGAAATGTATGCCATGAGATTTATGTGTTGAGATAGTCATATACACTATGGACTAAACATGTAAGTGATTTATGAGGTTATGAAAGTTATGCCATAAAACGTATGTGTTGAGATAGTCATATACACTATGAGCTAACTATGATGATGATTTATGAAAACGTTATATGTTCATGATGCAAGCTAAGAATGAGAATTATCCTAAACTTAAGAGATCTTATAATGATCGTGGGTAAGGCAAAAATGCCCCTCACGCAGCTTTGATGATTGTTCACTTGAAGTGAACCAAACAGTAGACAGGATTTTGTCCACTACCCACTTGAATAGGGTGGGACCACTCAATAGATCATAGATGAAATCAATGTGCCATGAACAAAAGTGGGCTACGAACCCAAAATTTAGGTGTTTAAACCACTATTTGTTAGAATGGGGCAAACCCACTCATAGTTAGAATGTGATGACGAAAGAGCTTAATAAGTTAGAGAAATGATTGAATGGGTATGCCTCGTGATTTATGCTTAAATTCCTAATTTATGAGTATATGAGTATTAACAATGTTATTCATACTGTAATGTGGTGATATTAGCTTGGTCAGATAGAACCTTTGCCTATGGAATGATCCCTCAATGCTAAAAAGACTTATTAATGAGTTAGATTCAATAAAATGCATAGAAAGTTCGATTCTGTGGCTAAGGTATTGATACATATAAAATATGTATCGATTCATTTTTAGTAGAATGCTACAGGAGGCATTATGTGTGAAATGTATCCATACATTACCAAAGGTATCGATAGAATTCTTGTAGAATTGGCATCTCAAGGAGAGGCTTTCGTGATTAAATGGTTTTTAAAGACTTATGCAAAGATGTTTCCCATGCAATGTTATTCAGCGGATGATTAAATGTTGCGTTTCATGAACATCATGTTCATGTGAAAGGATTTGTAAATCATATGTATTAATAATTACATGGTCACAAAAAAATCATATCCCTTGGCTTGTCCCCTTCCCCATATCCACTCACTTAG
>NW_018397281.1:872386-872685 GCF_002168275.2 Theobroma umbraticum
ACACACGTTATTTTCCCTCAGTATTTTTGTTAAAGATCAATGAGAGCTCTTTTATGAATAGCTAGTGTCACGGAGACATGATTTGTTCATTCCTCATTAGTGGGTGGCTAGTAGACTCTTGATGCCTACTGAGTTGGGTCATGTTTTGCTAACGAGCTTGTCAATATTATGTTTATGTTTACAAACCATGAATGTGTTTTAACGGATTGTGAACAAGTTATGCAAATGCCACCAAATGTTTGGGCACTTTACATTGTAGATGTTATGTTAAAATGTATATCATGGCTTAAAAGCCCATT
>NW_018397281.1:872785-872904 GCF_002168275.2 Theobroma umbraticum
AAAAAGTGATATGGTCAAAATACTGAAACATATACGAATGAAGCTATCACCATAAACTGAGTTTTTTAAATCTCAAAGATCTAGCTACTTAAGCTCCCAAAATGAGTCAAAATAACTCT
>NW_018397281.1:873137-873286 GCF_002168275.2 Theobroma umbraticum
CAAATGCAAACTCATCATTAAGTGAAATTCTGTGTGTGTGTGCAATCTCTTCACATAGAATATTGTACAATCTGGATAAATTTATATTCATGCACAATTCAAATTAGTAATTAACTCCATAAATTTGCTTTTCATCCCTCTCTCCACTA
>NW_018397281.1:873309-873401 GCF_002168275.2 Theobroma umbraticum
GATCAATAAGACTTTAATTAGCTTGTAATGTATGGCTAGGGTTAAGGTTGGATAAGGGATAATGTATATCTCAAATCACCCTAAGCACATAG
>NW_018397281.1:873411-873479 GCF_002168275.2 Theobroma umbraticum
TGCTATTCAGAACTTTATTTTCCTTCACTCAGTATACCCCTTCTCCATCAAAATTTTTCTTTTGTTCA
>NW_018397281.1:873560-873701 GCF_002168275.2 Theobroma umbraticum
TACAATCATATTTTTGAACTTTTCATTTTTTTTTTCATCTTGACTGCCTCTTTCACTATGTGCCTCATAACACATTCTGAATTGACTTACGCACTTAGGAATGGGGGATGCAAGAATTGTTGAAAATATTAATATAAGGGT
>NW_018397281.1:873711-873885 GCF_002168275.2 Theobroma umbraticum
AATTAAGTGTTCAAACAAAGAAAAGATGTCATTAGGTTCAAAGGGGGAAACTAAGGATAATTTATATAAAGGAAGGCTACAAAAGGCTCAATCGGTCCAAAAATGGCGTAAATCATTTCTTTAACTAAGTATAGCCTAGGATTTCACCTCGAGAGAGAATCAAACAAATTCTAG
>NW_018397281.1:874103-874213 GCF_002168275.2 Theobroma umbraticum
AGCATGAGAATTTACATAACACTCAAACAGTATTCACATGTTTTGAAGAATCAAAAATAGGAATATAACTGAGTTCTCATCATTGGATAGGTAAATTAAATGAAACTGGT
>NW_018397281.1:874313-877343 GCF_002168275.2 Theobroma umbraticum
TTGCAAGATGATATTGTAATAATGCAAATATAGGTGGGATAGCTACTATTTCATAAAGTTTTAAACCCCCAGTTGAAATATATATATAAATCCATATTTGTACTTATTTTGAGTGACAATCATTGCATATCTAAGGTATTGCTTGAATCAAAGTTGAGTTTGATGAAATTGCCATTTTCTCGTAGAATGAATTTGGCAATGGATTTGGTTGTTTTATGCAAGATGTCATATGATTTATTTAGAGACTGTTCTAAATGTTTACTAATTGTTTTGAAACAATGGGGACATTTATGGTATACTTTGGAAAGTTAATCAAAGAGCACGAGTTATAAGCTATAATTTTATATGAAAGGCTAACCAAGGTGAGTAAACAATATAAGGTCATCTGAAGTGCGCTAAACTAAAAAAAAAAGTGTTATGTGCACAATGGGGAATGTAGGTTGGTACAAAACCTAAAAGGCTAATCGTAAGCATTACAGCTACAATAAACAAGGATGGTAGTAGTCCTATCGGTAGGATTGGGGACTTTAAAAAGAAATTTGTGAGCATTTTGACCTTACAAGTTGAGTTATTGGTTAAAGAGGTTGGCTAAGTTCATATGGCTATGTACAGAATGTTGTTATTTATTGAAATACATTGTGGTAGTGAGGTGAGACAAGGATTGTGAAACTTGTTGGGAGTTCGTATAAGTTGAAATTTACCAAGAAAATATTCGATCACGAAAGTAGTGGACTTTCTGGCAATATGGTAACTAATGGCTATTAGATTTGAATTCGAGGACAAATTCATTTTAAGTAAGGGAGACTATAACACCTCGTACCTTGGTATGGTAGCTAATATGGCCTTAAGGATAAGATGAAGGTTAATTGAGGTTAATTGAGTGTTTAGAGGTGGTAAAGGGTGAAATGAATATTTTAAAATAAAATAATATTTTGTGATTACATAATATTAAAATAGTGATAAAATATTATTATTTTATTAAAGATCAAATTAGTGGATTTAAAAGGTGATATGGAAGTGGATTACAAGCAAGAAAGGCATTTTAGAGCTTTAGAAGGCAAATGGAAAATTTCATAATAAAATAATAATTTATTAATAAAATATTATAAAAAATAATATCGGTTTGTTGATGACTGGTGAATGAGACTGTGAAATATCAAAAGTTAATTTCAAGGAGTTTGATTTGGCCAAAGTGGGGGGGAGTAAGAAAAATTTCAAAGAAAGGGAGCGTTAGTGAGGCCCATGTACCTTCATTAAATAAAGTATAAAATGGTATGTATATATTTCAATATTGTGGTGGGACTTTGGTGGAGTGTGAATTTGATATTTTATTTGTATATGCGTAAAAGAGAAAAAATAGAAGATAATTAAAGTCAAAGTAGTGGTAAAAAGACTTAATTGAAAGGAAATAAAATGTTGAGGGTTGAAATTATAAATAATGAAAAGTTGAGGGGTGAAAGTATAATTTGTAAAATGTGAGAAGATCAAATTATAATTTTTGAAAAGTTTGAAGGACCAAACTATAAAGGGTGAAAAGTTTAAAGGGTCAACTAATAATAGCCTAACCTCAAGTCAATCTTAGAAAGACATTAGGTTCCCTGGAGCTGATCAAACAAATCATCAATGTGTGGTAAAGGATCTTTATTCTTTGTCATTGCCTTGTTCAACTGTCGATAATCTATACACAATCTCATTGATCGATCCTTCTTCTTTACAAATAGCACTGGTGCACCCCATAGTGACACACTATGATGAATGAACCTCTTGTCCAGCAAGTCCTCTAGTTGATCCTTGAGCTTTTTAAGCTCAGCTAATGCCATTCGATATGACGGTATAGATATCGGACTCGTACCCTACACCAAGTTGATGCAAAACTCTATATCTCTATCTGGGTGTAATCTTGGCAACTCCTCAAGAAACACATTAGTGAACTCCCACACAATTGGCACATCAACGACCACGTTCACCACCATCTTTTTTTTTTTTAAAGATCGCTCACCACCATTTGGCTGTCCTTAACCAATACGAAGAATCCTTGACATCAATGATCAATCAATCTTCTAGCCTTGAAGGTTGAAATCACACTACTCGTCATCATCTTATGATCCCATTGGATAATAAATAATTTCTTTCTCAAATAGTTAAAGTGTATCACCTTGTAGTGGCAATCAACACTAGTACAATTGGGTGAAAACCAATCCATACCCAATATCATGTCAAACTTTAACATGTCCAGTAAAATTAAATTTACCAAAGTGTCTTTACTCCTAATTCAGACCACATAATCGTTATACACATGCCTTGCCACAAAACACACCTTCTAAGGGCTTGGTAACTACCAAGTCTTGCTTCTTCTTAGAATACTGTATACCCAATCTAGATGTAAAGTATAGGGAAACAAATGAATGTGTAGCACTAGGGTCCTTTAATACACATGCATTAACAGAACAAATGGGTAATACACCTATAACAACTATATTGGATGCCTGTGCATCTTGCTGAGTCAGAGCATAAACTTTGGCCTATCCTTGACTAGCTATCCCTTGGGCTTTAAATCCTCTACCTTGGGATATCTTACCAGCACCTCGACCCCTAGCTTTTTCAACCTCTCTACTAGTCTAAGTGGCTACGGATAGTGCTCCAACCCTTGAGACAATCTCTAGCAAGATGACCATTTAACCACACCAATAACAAGAGGTGGATCATTACAGACATTGCCCTTATGCCTCCTACCGCATGAAGTACATGATGCTCTATCTCCCTAAAACTATCTTATGGCCTGTTGCCTCGGTGATTCAGCAAACTTCTTACTTTTCTTAAAACTACTACTAGAACCACTCCCTTGTTAAGATGTCTATGAACCTCTCTGTTGGCCCTGCTGGCCCTCAATCCCAGCCCTCTTGGACTTATCTTGACATCCTTTAGTATCCATATCCTTTATCTCTAGCCTTTAAGCACAATTCACTACCTTCAAGCAATCAATGAACTCTTGGGGTGCTATCGCCCTATATAGAGATCACATTAATCCAT
>NW_018397281.1:877443-890424 GCF_002168275.2 Theobroma umbraticum
ATATGGAACTTCTCAACATATTAGTGTAAGTGCAACATTTCATATATCCTTAGAGTGCCATATTTCTGGTGCACCATAATATTTACTTGTCTCAACACCCTCAAGTGTCCAAATGGGCTTTTAAGCCATGATATACATTTTAACATAACATCTACAATGTAAAGTCCCCAAACATTTGGCGACATTTGCTTAACTTGTTCATAATCTGTTAAAACACATTCATGGTTTGTAAACATAAACATAATATAGATAGGCTCGTTAGCAAAGAATGACCCAACTCACTAGGCATCAAGAGTCTACTAGACACCCACTAATGAGGAACGAACAAATCATGTCACCGTGACACTAGCTATTCACAAAAGAGCTATCATTGATCTTTAACAAAAATACTGAGGGAAAATAACGTGTGTGTCACAAAGACTAAGTGAGTGGATATGGGGAAGGGGACAAGCCAAGGGATATGAGTTTTTTGTGACCATGTAATTATGAATACATATGATTTACAAATCCTTTCACATTAACATGTTGTTCATGAAACGTAGCATTTAATCATCTGCTGAATAACATTGCATGGGAAACATCTTTGCATAAGTCTTTAGAAAACATTTAATCACGAAAGCCTCTCCAAAGTCACTTGAGATGCCAATTCTACAAGAATTCTATCGATACATTTTGTCTGGATTCAGTAAGGAATTTATCGATACCTTTGGTAATGTATCGATACATTTCACACATAATGCCTCTTGTAGCATTCTACTAAATATGAATCGATACATATTTTATATGTATCAATACTTTAGCCACAAAATCCAATTTTCTAGGCATTTTATTGAATCTAACTCATTAATAAGTCTTTTTAGCTTTGAGGGATCATTCCATAGGCTAAGGTTCTATCTAACCAAGCTAATATCACCACATTACAGTGTGAATAACATTGTTAATACTCATATACTCATAAAATAGGAATTTAAGCATAAATCACAACGCAATACCGATTCAATCATTTCTCTAACTCATTACGCTCTTTCGTCATCACATTCTAACTATGAGTGGGTTTGCCCCATTCTAGCAAATAGTGGTTTAAACACCTATATTTTGGGTTCGTAGCCCACTTTTGTGCATGGCACATCAATTTCATCCATGATCTATTGAGTGGTCCCACCCTATTCAAGTAGGTAGTGGACAAAGTCCTATCTACTGTTTGGTTCACTTCAAGTGAACAATCATTAAAGCTGCATGAGTGGCATTTTCGCCTCACCCAGGATCATCATAAGATCTCTTAAGTTTAGGATAATTCTCATCCTTAGCTTGCATCATGAACATATAACGCTTTCATAAATCATCATCATAGTTAGTCCATAGTGTATATGACTATCTGAACACATACATTTTATGGCATAACTTTCATAACCTCATAAATCACTTACATGTTTAGCCCATAGTGTATATGACTATCTCAACACATAAATCTCATGGCATACATTTTATAACCTCATAAATCATTTACATGCTTAGCCCATAGTTTACATGATATACTTAACACATACATCTCATGGCATATATGTTACAATCTCATGAATGGAACTCATGCATCAGCATTCTTATCATGCTGCGTCGTATCTAACATGTGCATAATAACAGTCATACATTAACCATAGAAATATCTCGTACCCGCACTAGCCCAAAGGCCGAAGTAATTGAGTGGATTACAAATATAAAAGGACTTGTCCCCCCTTGAAAACTAGTACATAGTAGCTTTATAAACATTTTGAAAATCATTGTGTCACACATATCACAATAATTATCAAATCAAGGCATTTGAACATTTCCTTGAAAACTTCGTAAAATCTTGTAGTTGAAATCATTTAATACACTATTTATGGAAATAAGTTGTCAGCATGCTTAAACCACTATTTCCATAAAAATCATGCTAACTTTACATACTAAAAGGCTTGAAAAAGTGTATCCTCTCACTTAATTGGAGAGCAATTCCTAGCTCCAATCGCAACTCCATTTTGGCATTATTCGTGGAGTTTTCAAGTGGTCCTATCATAGAACAATCAACTCAATCATTTCTTAGAATAAAATTTCGTAATAATCATTCTAGTTACTTTTGAAACTGCTCACTTTTAGCAAAACTAATTTTCAAGCTAAAACCTATGCTTAAAAACCCATAAGTCTTTTATCCTTACCTTAGGTGAGCTTAAGTGCTTAAGGAAATCATAAAACCTTTAAGATTTAATCACCAATAGAAAATCTATGTAGCAAAATCATATTTTCAAAAACTGGAAATCAAGATTTAAAGTTTCTAGAGCTTAAAAATGTTACCTTTATCATAACAACTCAAAACCGCACCATTCAATCATAAAAAATGTAGACTTTTAGTTAAAAATGAGTTAAAATAGCTTAAGAGTTGGGCTTTTATCTTGCAAATGTGGCTGAGGGTTGCTAACCTCAAAAAAATGTGATATATTTATAAGCTTGGGAGTGAAAATGCATTTTTGCCCTTTTTATTTTTCTAAAATGGATGAAATGTATCGATACGTTAGCCCATGTATTAATACATTTGGTTCTAGAGAAAATGTATCGATACATGTTCATCCGAAATCTTTTCTAGGCTAAATGTATTGATGCATAATGAACATGTATTGACACATCGAAGATAAAATGTTGTTTCTGAGGTAGTTTATTTATAAAAATTGACCCAAGATATGTACATTAAATACCATTTAAGTAAATAAGCAAACAACCCTTGTTTAAATTCAATAAAAATATAAAAAATCAAAATCCATAAGAATCAAAATCTAAATTTGGGTTTCAAGAACAAAATAAAAAAAATTTGATTGAATTTAAATTTATAGTTCCTATACACCATAGTAAACGTATTCCAAAAATTATGAAAAAATCATTTTTGATCCTCTAAAATTCAAGGGAATCATTACCATTATTTTTTATTTCCAAAAAATCATTTTATAAAAATCACATATTTTGACCCCCTCAAACTTAGAAACTTTTCTACTTTAAAAATGGTAGACCACCAAAAGTGTCAATAAATTCTTTTGAAGATTAAAACTAAGTTTGATGTTCAAAATGTGTATTCTATATGCTTACCTAAGGATTTTCTAACTTATCCTCATACTCAAGGTGGGATTGGATAGTCCCGAGGTAGTAGTTAAGGGACAAGCTCTTAATAGTGTAATGCCCCCTGTGAGGGCAAGGACTTTAGAGGATTTAGTCGTAAGCTAATAGAGAGCTAGTCAGATGATGGAGCTACTAGCCCAAGAGATATTAGATCAGAGCAGATGGTGCGAGAGCCAACCAACTATTTAGGCCTTCCCTAGGTCACCTAGTCATGATGACCATTTGTAGTCTAACATTGCTAGGGTTGCATTTTAGGTTTTGCTATCAGAGTCTATGAGGTTGAACCTCCATGGTTTTTGAGATTTTATGTGACAGAGGATGCTTAGGAGTTCTTAAAAGAGATATCGATGATATGTAATGCCTTGAGTTGCACCAGCACTGAATCAATTCAACTTGTTGTCTTTAAACTCGAGAAGGTAGCTCAAGTAGTGTGAGATGTTGTGTAATGATAAGGCACTTTATGCTGCTTTGATGACTTGGGAGGAGTTCAGCATAGCATTCTTAGAGCATTTCTTGCCAAATAGTGTGCAAGAGGCTAGAGCTCACAAGTTTCAGACTTAGTGGAAACACTAGTCATGTTTATGGTAGTGTATAGTGTTAAGTTCACTAAGTTAGCTAGGTCTACTGCATATTTGACTATCACAAAGAATATGCTAACCTAAAGGTTTTTGAATGGACAATTACACCCATTATTGAAGGTTGTTGTGTCATAGGAGCTCACTAGCTACTCTAAAGCGGTGAAATGTGATAAAAGGTTAGAGCTTAAGGATGTGGAGGGTCGATCGGTTTGACTTAAGCACAAAAAAGTCAAGATTAGAGGAAGGTCGTAAAGATTCCTTAAGTTGTTATAGCCATCATGGAGGTTCACATGGATCTTATCTAGGGAAAGGTATCGAGAGGGATGAAGTTAGCAAAGATCATGGAATGGCTTCATTTCAAGGTCAACTAGGTACTAGGTAGAGTTATCCTTCTCAATCTCCATGTTCCACTTTTGGTAAGAAGCGTAGAAGATAATGCATGCAAGGTTCCACCTCATGTTAGACTTATGGATAGCTTGGACATTTTACTAGAGAGTGCTTTTTTAGTCATTCGTCTCATGAAGATACTCAAGGAAATGCATAGATCACTTTACCATCCCCATCTGTTGCTATGTAACTTGTTAGAGGCACTAACAAAGGTAGAGGTACTCGTACATGTCCACAAGGTAAAGCTTCGAGATCTTGATTTGGAAGAAAGCACAACGCTAGTTGCAAATAGGCCAAAGTTTATGCTTTGACTCAACAAGATGCATAGCCATCCAATGCAATTCTTACGAGTATACTACCCATTTATTCTATTGATGCACATGTATTGGATGTCCCTGGTGCTACACATTCTTTTATATCTCCATACTTTGCATCTAGATTAGGTATTGGGCACTTTAAGAAGGAGCAAGACGTGGTAGTTTCCACACCCATATGGGAGGTATTTTTGGCTAAATATGAGTATAGAGGTTGTGTGGTCCGAGTTAAGAAGGACACAAGAGCAAATCTAGTGCTAATGGACATGCTTGAGTGTGATACGATTATTGGGATGGATTGATTATCACTTAACTAGAATAGCGTGGATTGTCACCATAAGAGGATTAAATTTGACTACCATAAAGAGACACTCTTTTATATACAAGGAGATTGCAGCATGGCCTTAAGTAACATGATATCGGCCAAGACTATTAGTCACTTAATTAGACATAGATGTCTTGGATTTTTGGTTGTGATCATAGACACCCAAATAGAGGAAGTTAGTGTGGCAAATGTATTTGTTGTGAGAGAGTTCATAGATGTATTCTCAAAGGAGTTACCTACATTACCTCTAGAGCGGGAAATAAAATTTTGCATATTCTTGGTGTAAGACACCAGTTTGATTTCTATATCATTTTACCGAATGGCAACTATCGAGCTAAAGGAGCTGAAGGTTTAGTTAGAGGATTTATTGGAAAAAGGCTTCATTCACCCTAGTGTCTCACCATGGGGTGTACTAGTATTGTTTTTGTAGAAGAAAGATGGTTTAATAAGGCTTTGTAATGACTATAGGCAGTTGAACAAAGTGACAATCAAGAACAAGTATCCTCTCTCGCATATCGATTATTTGTTTGATCAATTACAAGAGGTTAAGTGTTTTTTTAAGATTGATCTATAATTGGGGTATCACCAGTTGAGGATTAAAGGTGTAAACATACCTAAAACTGCATTCCGCATGAGGTATGGTCATTATGAGTTTTTAGTTATGTCATTAGGATTGACTTATGCCCTTTCAACTTTTGTGGATATGATGAACAGGGTATTTAGACCATTTTTGGATAAGTTTATAGTCGTTTCATTAATGATATGTTAGTGTATTTAAGGAGTTAGGAGGAACATGAGTAACATTTTAAGATTGTGTTATAGACGTTGAGGGAGCACCAACTATATGCCAAGTTCTCCAAGTAAAGTTTTGGGTTGATAGTGTTAGCTTCTTCGTCCACACAATATCGAAGGATGAGATGATGGTGGACCCAAAGAAGATTGACAGCATAGAGAAATGGCCAAGACTTACTTCAGTGATGGAGATATGGAATTTTCTAAGTTAAGTTAGATATTATAAGGGAATTGTTAAGAATTTCTCCAAGATTGATGCTCTTATGATTAAGTTGACACATAAAGGTGTCAAGTTTACATCGATAGATACATGTGAGGAGAGTTTTAGGAAGCTTAAGACTTTACTCACCATAGCTTCAATGTTGAGTTTACCATATGGTTCAAGGGATTATAAAATTTATTGTATGTATCTCAAGTAGGACTTGGACATGTGTTGATGCAATATGGAAAAATGATAGTGTACGTATTAAGACAGCTCAAAAATCATGAGAAAAATTACCCCACACATGACTTGGAGATGGCTACCATAGTATGCCTTGAAGATAAAGATGCACTATTTGTATGGTGAAACTTGTGAGATTACACAGATCACAAGTCTCAAATACATTTTTAAGTAGAGATATTTGAATCTTAGACAACGTAGATTGTTGGAGTTGCTTTAGGATTATGACTATACTATATTGTATCATCCCGACAAAGTTAATGTGGTGGCAAATGCATTGAGTCAAAAATCTATGGGATGTTTAGCCCACATATCAGTGGAGAAGAGATCAATGATACAATGCATGGATGAGTTGGGCGATATGGGTAACCAATTTGAGCTTGATGATATCGATGCATTGGTCACTCATTTTAGATTGAGATCAATGTTGATGGATTGGATTAAAGAGGCCTAAGACAAAAATGATTTTATGGTAAAGGCATTAGAGGATCCTTAAGGGTAAAAAAGATAGATGTTCACTAGAGGCACTCATGGATTACTTAGTTATGGATCTAGAATATATGTATCGAATGTCGATGATTTAATATGGGAGATCTTAGAGGTGGCCCATGTGGTAGTATATTTAGTCCATCTAGGCACCATTAAGATGTACTATGACTTAAGGGAAATGGACTAGTAGGAAGGCCTTAAGAGATATGTGGCCAAGTGCCTAGCGCACCAACTAGTTAAGACAGAGCATTAGAGACTTGTTAAATTGTTACAGCCTTTACCTGTTCCCAAGTGGAAGTGAAAGCATGTTTCTATGGACTTTGTGATTAGACTACCCTGTACGAGTAAGGGGTATGATTTCATATGGGTGATTGTGGACAAGTTTATCAAGCCTATTCATTTCTTCTCAGTGAGGACTATCTATGAAGCGTCACAATATGATAGACTATACATTGATGGGGTAGTGCGATTGCATGGAGTCATAGTCACTATAGTGTCAAACAGAGGCACATAGTTTTATAGTCAGTTTTGTGAGAAACTACAAGAGGCTTTGGAAACCAAGTTGAATTTTAGTACTACATTTCACCCACAAATGGATATTCTGAAAGGACCATTCAAACACTAAAGGACATGTTGAGGGCTTCTGTCATAGACTTTAGAATTTCTTGGGACTAGCACTTGCCATTGATTAAGTTTGCCTATAATAATAGTTTTGAAGCAAGAATTTAGATGGCACCATGTAAGGCTTTATACAGCCTAGATGCAGATTACTTATATATTGGTTTGAAGGTGGTGAAAGGAAACTGTTTGGACTAGAAGTAGTTCAAGAAAACGATTGATAAGATACAATTGATTAGATAGAGGATGTTGACAACACAAAGTCAACAAAGGTCATATACCAACCATAGGTGTTGAGAGTTCAAGTTTGAGGATAGTGATCATGTGTTTTTAAGAGTCTTTCCAAACAAAAGCATTATGTGGTTCGGTAAGAAGGGCAAACCAAGCCTAAGGAATATTGTACTTTTCGAGATTCTAGAGAAAGTTGGTGTAGTGGTGTATCGACTGGCACTTTCGTTAGATCTCACAAGTGTTCATCCCATGTTTCATGTTTTGGTACTATAGAAATACGAACTAGATTCATTGTATGTGATTCAGCATTAGTCGTACAGTTGGGAGCCAATTTGAGTTACAAGGAGGTATTGGTAGACATTCTTGATAGGCAAGTGAAAACGTTATGCTCCAAATATGTAGCATTAGAGTAGGTGCAATGGTGCAATCACTCGAGTGAGTAGTTGACTTGGGAGGCCGAGGATGGCATGTGAGCAAAGTACCCACACCTATTTACTGAAGGTCCATAAGTTATTAAAATTCAAGGATGAATTTTCATAAAGGAGAAGAATGTGAAATCCCACCTTAAGTTAAAGGATAAGTTAGGAAATCCTTAGATGAGTATATGGATTACATATTTTGAGTAACAAACTTAGTCTTAACCTTCAAAAGAATTCATTGACACTTTAGGTTGCACGCCATTTGTGAAGCATAAAAGTTTTGAAATCTACAAGGGGTCAAAAGATGTGAATTTCATAGAACAATATTTTAGAAATAATAAAAAGAGGTAACGATTCCCTTGATTTTTAGATAACCAAAAATGATTTTTTCAAAACTTTTGGAGTACGTTAACTTTGAGAAATGCGAGTTGCAAATTTAATTTCAGTTGAACTTTTTTCGATTTTATTCCTAAAACCAACATTTAGATTTCAACTCTTTTGAAATTTGAATTTTTTTATATTTTTATTGTACCAAAATGGGGGTTATTTATTGATTTACATTAAATATCTGAAGTAAATAGAAACTAAAAAGGAAAGAAGCAGCATGTTCATGATATATCGATAAACAAGGTTATGTAGTGATACATGTTCATAATGTATTAATACAATTACTCTAGAACTAAATGTATCAATACATGGCCTAAATGTATTGTTACATTTCATCATTTTTAGAAAAATAAAAGTGAAAAAATTGTATTTTTCACACAAAACCATAAATACCTCACACTCTTCGAGGGTTTTCAACCTTCAATCATTTTTCTAAGGTATTTCTCTCCACTAAAATGCTCTAAACCTATAATTTGATGGAAATCTTCATCTTTGATCGTTGCTAAGCTTTGTTTGGAGTTTATATAATAAAAATGACATTTTTATGCTTTAGAAACTCTAAATGTTGATTTTTAGTTGTTGAAATTATGATTTTGTTGCCTAGATTTTTTGTTTGTGATTAAAGCTTAGAGGCTTTGTGATTTTCTTAAGCATCTAAGCTCCTCTAATGTAAAGATGAAAGATTTATGGGTTTCTAAGTATGGGTTATAGCTAGAAAATTAGTTTAGTAGAAAACAAGCAAATTTTGAAAACGTTGAGGATGATTATTTAGAGAATTTTGTTTTGAGAATTGATTGTAATGAATGTTGTGTGGTATGAGTGATTGAAAACTCTATGATTATCACCGAAACGGTGTTGTGATTGGAGCTAGGAATTAAATCTCCAACTAGGTTAGTGGATACACCATTTTCAAATTATTTTAAGTTGTAAAGCTAGCATGATTTCTATGAAAAGGATTATTTATCTATGTTGAAATGATATGTCTAAAATGGCTTATCGAAGGATTTGAGTTTCAAGAATAAAATCAATTTTCTAAGAAAGTAAATTGTCAGTGATTGTGATATGATTGACACAATGGTTTTCAAAATGTTTGCAGTTATTATGTGTGTAATATTCTACTATGTATTAGTTTCAACAAGGGGGGACAAGCACCTTATGTTTGAAGTCCACTCGATTACTCCGATCTTCGGACTAGTGTGGGTACAAGATATTGTATGTTTATTTATAGATTCTATATGATAAATGACTTAAGATTAGGTATATGAGGTAAATTCTATATACCGTATGAGATGATTAAGTATGCATGATGTATACTATAAGATTGCGTATTAGATGTAAATTCTATATTCCGTATGAGGTGATTAAGTATGCATGATGAATGCCATGAGATTATGTATATGATGTATATTCCATATACTATATGAGATGATTGAAAAAGAATGATGAATGCCATGAGATTATGTATATGATGTATTTTCTATATACTTCATGTGATGACTAGGCATATATGTGATGGACTTTCCACATGTTTAATGCTCTGAGTATGCGAACTCAATGAGAGTGATTAATTACACTCTCTTGGGATTCACTCCTATGATGCATCATATACATCCAAGGTGCAATGGGACAATACGTTGTCAACCCAAGGTTGATGGGGGACATACCATCATATTGTATGATTTATGATAATTGAATAAGGCATTTTAATGTTAATGGGATGATTATGATTGTTATGCGTTTATGAAATGTTTGTATGTCAAGTTTATTTGAGTATTGTTTATGATTTACACATTATGTTGGCATAGAAATAACTCTGATGGAATGTATTGAGCATTAAAGGTAATCCCAAGAGGTAAGGGGACTTAACAAATGGAAAAAGTGCTGAATTTTACCTAGAAACTTAAGTTCTGTGTTCAAAGTATCGATACATATGGAGCATGTATGAATACATTCTAAACAAAATGCTTTAAGAGGCTTTTTGTGTGAAATGTATTGATACATTTCATTATTGTATTGATATATTCTTCAAAGTATCAATACATTCATGAATGTATGGATAGATTCATTGTAGAAAAGGCTATTTCATTAAATTTGATGAGAATTTTGAAAAATAAAAAGGCTTCTAAAGGTTATTCAAATTTGATTTCATGGAATTAAAATGAGTTTAAATACCATGTTTCATGAACTTTATGATTAAATTGTTTACAAATGGCATGAGATTCTAAATGCATGTTTACAAAATACTTTTATTCCCTAGCTTGTCCATTTCTCATCTCCACTCACAGAATATTTGTGACTCACACGTTATTTTTCCCAGTTATTTTGTTGTAGATTAGAGATAGCATTTTGGTAGTAGCTAGTGTTGCAAATACAAGTGTCTAGTCTTCATTCTTTGGTAGGTGTCTAGTAGCCACTTGATGCGTAGAGGGTTGGTCATATTTCGTTGATGAGTCAGTCTTATGTTTATATTTATGGTTTGATTATGTTTTTGGATTACAAACATGTTTTGTTAATGTAGCCTATGTTTAGGCACTTTACAATATGAATGTTATGTTTCAATGCAAATAATGAATCAAGAGCCTATATGAACACCCAAGGGTGTTGAGACATGTAAAGGATATGGTGTGCTAAGAATACGGCACTCATATGATAAGTGAATGTTGCATGTACAATAATATGTTGAGAAGTCCCATATATGTGTAACGCTGCGAATGATAGTATGCATGAGTTGAATTGTATACTTATGATAATTATGTATGTTTTCTAAATTATGAATGTTTTACGACGAATGTTAAGGAGGCTTGCTTGGGCCTAACAGACTATACAAATCTTGTCCTTATACCAGTCACGATCCTTTTAGGACTTAGGATGTGACATAATCCAACTTGAAAATAATTTAAATTTTGTGTAATTAATTAATCCTATTAATTGATACTAGAATAAAACTTTGTTTTCAATCCAAAACCAAAGATTTAAGTTTCTAAAATTAATATTTTGAAGAAAAAAAATATTAATTCTAAAATAAAATATTACTTATTTAAAGAAAGGGATAGCCCTTGTGTACTGCCTTGAAGCACTCAGCACACAAGCGCTCTGTGCAGCACATAGCCTAGCTTATAGGAGGGGGTTGTGCTACCTAGCAACACACCCATCTTCTCTGTTTTATTTATTTACTTACTTTTTCTATTGAACCATAAAGAAATTTAATGGTAGAAAAATATTTTTCACAAAAGCATAATTTTAATGTAGGGAAATCTCTTTTCCTTGAAAAATAATTGATACAAGAAAAACTCTTTATTCTTCAAAAAAATATTAATATGTAACACCCCTGATCTTGATGTTAGCCATGCATAATGCTGGACTAGCTTATACTTTGATGAGAACTTCAATATGCATGTTTACAAACCCGAGGAATGCCAATGTCAATAGTGTGAGATGGTCATGAAATGCATGAGTATGTAAAAGCGAAAATGGTGTTGTGCATATATTTGGCACATGAATGATATAGTGCATATGTTTGGCACTGAATTGAGCCTGATATGTATGCAAATTATGCCATGTTTAATTGATATGCCATGTGACACAAGGCATGAATGAGAAATTGGTGTGCATGATGGGCTTATGTATTGATCTTATGTGAAATATGACTGATTGGAGATTGTGGGGAAGATTTAGAATGAGTTTAAACTTCAAAGACACTAATTTTTCTGAATTTAGATGTAAGGAGTTGATCTTAGGGCATGCATGATCGAATCTACGAAGTAAATGGCTAAGGGAGTGAGTGCACTGGCCTAGTGTTGAGAATAGAGCCTTTGTAGTCAATCCTAGGTAGTGTAACGGAAGTAAGGGTAAAGAATCTGGTCTAGGATTGACTATAAAGTGCCTATACTCGATCCTAGGCTGCCAGATCAGTTAAATTCAAGCTTAAAAGCCTTTCAAACTTATTTTCTCTCATTTTTCTCCTAATTTTCTCATTCTCAACCCATTTGCTCTCAATATTCACACCATTCAAACCCACCAAATTCCAAAATAAATCATGGTTTTTAAGGGATAAAGGAATGAGATTTTACCTCCTAAAAGCTTGTTTGTTGATTTTCACTTTCTTTCTCTAAAACCAAGCCTTAGTTTCCAAGAATGAATTTTTATAGCACTTGGAGTTGTTTAGAGTAAATATGGAGCTTGGGAAATGCTTATAGAGATAAGTTTAAATGATCTTACTGATTTATTTTTTATTTAAACGGTTGATAACTTAGATTTAAATTGATACAAATTTGGTGGAAAAATTACCCCCTTGAGTTTACTAGTTATGGGGGGTAAACAATAGCACAATCCAACTTCTAAGGTATGGATTAGCTCATTGTTAAAGGATTTCAACTTATTTGATGAATTGCTAAAGATCTAGCTATTTTTAGAAAAGCTGGCATATTTTGAAAACAAGTATTTTATGGGTTTGAAATGTTTTGATGTGCTTAAAGGAAAAATTGAGCTATTTGACTTATTTATGATCTAAAACATGATTAAAGGCTAAGGATTTAGCACCTCTAAAGTGTCAAGGTGAGTAGGGAATGTTATGCATAAGAGCATAATGACTAGGGTGCATATATGATTCAATGATGCTAATGCATAGTGTATGTCAGGTGAGAGTCATAAATACATCTAGAGGTAGAATTCCTAGAGTAGAAATTGTTAAAGAATAATGTGACATGCCTAGGAAGACTATGCCTAGGCCAATGATATTAATGATATTATGAACCAATGTTATGGAACTTATGATGCTGTGATGGATGTGCATATGATGAATACGTCTAGAAATGCTATGTCTAGACTAGCACATGTTATGAGAATTATATGAGTTGCT
>NW_018397281.1:890524-891435 GCF_002168275.2 Theobroma umbraticum
TTGATAAAGCCTTTATGGACAGATTTATGCCTCGTAGTGTGTGAGCGATTAAGGCCAGGGAGTTTAAGGCTTTGAGACAGACACCCAGGATAATAGTATTTGAATACGATGTACAGTTTATGCAATTGTCTAGATAAGGGTGAATCGGTTTGTGGCTGGACTGTCTGAGTACTTGTTCAGAGCTGTTAGACCGCAGAGGTTTGATTAGTACTCCTATGCAGTGGATTGTGCTCGACTAATTGAGGGTCGTAGTATGGAGGCTAGGGCACTTCGCGAAAGTACTAGAAGAATTAAGGCTAAAGGATAAACTAGTTAAAGGAACACTGGTCAAGAAATGATTTTTGGGAGGTCAAGTCAACCTAGTCGAAGGGATATTGCTCAGAATAGAAGGCAAGCATCAACTGGATCTCAAGAGTTGAGGAGGAATCCCCAGTTTAGTAGTTCATCTCATCGTGGGAATTTTCTTGGAACAAGTAATTGCTGAGGAACTGGCAATGAAATAACTGGCCCTAACAATTAGCAGATAGGCTAGAGGAATCCTTATTGCACACATTGTGGTACTATGCATGTGGGGCCATGTGCTTGATCATATGATGTGTGCTTTAATTGTGGTCAACCAGGACATATGCGAAGAGATTGCCCTTATAAAAGAAGATTGCAAGGAATTGGTCATGGGTATGTGCAACCAGCTTCAGTTGTAGCATATGCAATTTTACCTCTAGTTAGGAGAAGCCGACCTAATAAAGGTTAAGGGATAGCTTCTACCTCCTGATCCTGACCTACTGAGTCAGTGCCGTAGGGTACTTTTAGAGGAGGACAAGCGAGAGTATTTGCCCTAGGCTCGTAAGATATGCTTGCCTCTAATGATGTGGTGACAGGTATTCTTTTAATTTGTGGTTTTGAAGCATCGA
>NW_018397281.1:891852-892126 GCF_002168275.2 Theobroma umbraticum
TGGGGGAAAAGTTTCCTGATATTAAAATGGTGCCAATAATTAATGAATTTGAAGATGTTTTTCCAGATGAATTGCTAGGGAAGTTAAATTTTGCATTAATTTGATTCCTTGCACGGAACCAATATCTGAGGTTTCTTATCGAATGGCACCAGCAGAAATGCGAGTATTGCGAGAGCAATTGCAAGAGTTGAGGGAAAAGGGATTTATTCATCCAAGTACTTCCCCTTGGGGAGCTTTGGTATTATTTGTAAAGAAAAAGGATGGGAGTTTGAGG
>NW_018397281.1:892136-892444 GCF_002168275.2 Theobroma umbraticum
ATTATCGAAAGTTGAACAGTGTGACTATTAAGAATAAACACCCACTTCCCAAGATTGATGATTTATTTGATCAACTGCAAGGAGTAAGATGCTTTTCAAAAATTGATCTACGCTCAGGGTATCATCAATTAAGAGTTTGGGAAGAAGATGTGCCAAAGACTGCATTTCGTACGAGGTATGGACATTTTGAGTTTTTGGCGATGTCTTTTGGTTTGACTAATGTTCTCGTCGCATTTATGGATTTAATGAATAGGGTATTCCGGCCTTATTTGGATAGATTTGTGGTGGTATTTATTGATGATATCTTG
>NW_018397281.1:892544-923951 GCF_002168275.2 Theobroma umbraticum
AGTTGATGTTGAATGTCAAGGCTTAAGGTAAGAGCCAAATGAAATGTTGTGTACAAAATTGATATGATGAAAGCTTATAGAGCTTACGGTTTTGCCTTGAGGCGAACGCTACTAGCTATGTATGCAGGATCACGTATGTCAACGACCACACGGTGGGCCAGTTCATACTGTAAATTAGAGTGTCGAACGGTCATGTTAGTAATGATGCTGAATGTGTTAGGTGAGGATGATTACACCACCTTAATAAGTTAATAGATGAAAGTACACAGTGTAGTGTGGCTACCATGATTATGATAGACTATGTTTGACAGGTGATGTTCAACCTATTCCATTATGTACTTGCATGAGACGTGTGATACGTATGCATGATTAGAGGATATGTGTAGCAACTATCCCTACACATTTACAATTGTTTTATGCACCCATTCACTAAGTACTAGTGTGTCTCACCCATTTCAGTTGTATTGTGCAGATAACTAGACAAAAAGGATCAGGTGGCTAGCATTCCCATTTAGACAAACACATGATTTTTAATAACTTATAGGTTTCCTGTTGATGAATAATCCACTAGGTCATAGTCTGAGTCTTGTTTTAATATGCTTCTACTATGTATATAAAGTGTGTCATAAAGGAAATAGGATGGCACGAAGTTGCCTTATCTTATGCAATGAAATATGTTTAATGACTTGGTGAATTGGCCAATATATGGCTATGTGTATGTTATGTTTAAGTCCTGACTGCTATCACTAGCCGAGGGGCTAATGTTGAATGCTAAAGATTGAAGTTTAACGATATGATGTTGGCCATGAGGCCTTATGATCATGATATATGTTTTTTAGGACTTAACCAATAAGGCCTCGAGTCTTGTAGGCTCACCTGTCAGGCTCGTGTGTGCCGATCGTGGCTCTTTGGATTTGGGTCATGACATACTTAGTATTAGAGCAAACCTTGGTTATAGAAAGTCCTAGGTCAGTATATGATGTCAACAGAGTAAGTAGGACTAGTGTAGAGTCTTGTTCAAGTTTTGTCGCTATAGCACTATTAATGAGAAGGAGGCTGGGTGACCCCTAAATTCTGCAATATGCAACTTATGATTTTGAGATATGAATTTTGAATATGATTTTGCTTCATCTAGGTAAAGATGTCACCTATGATGAGAATTGCCTCAAGGATTATGGTAAAACATGATGACCTCAAAATGTTATGAAATGATGTTCGCTATGAGGCCTTATGATTATGAAATATGTTTATTAGGACTTAACTATGAAGGCTTCCTCAGGTTTCATGGGCTTGCCTGCTAGGCTTGGTGTGCTAGTCATGGCTCCTAGAATTTTGGGTTGTGACAAAATAGCCATAAAAAAATAAAAAAACTAAATATTACCTAATTACCTCTTTCCATTTTGGCTTTCATCTTCTTTCTCCATGGATGCACCAACTACATCAAGAAATATTAAAATTATATGGCTTTTCCTAGTTACATAAATCTAAGGAAAAGAAAAAAATCAACAAGGAAATATGGCAATGATTGGTCATTTTTCTTGTTACATAACCAAAAGAAAGAGGTTACAGGTAAAATTTTGTAGGACAATTAATATGCAAAAACCTTCAATCATGTATCATAACTTACAACCATACATTGATCACATTAAAACAGTTCAATACATACATAGGTGCCAACCATGCATAATAGATATAGGAAATAAAACCTATAATAAACCTTGCTCTGATACCATTTGTTGGAGTTGGATTTAAGTGCATTGATGTGTTTGTGTAAAGCATAAATTTCAAAAGTTTTTCTTTTATAAAGGAATCAAGCAATATAATTACATGCGAAAAGAACACATCATTCATATTATAAGTAATATAATCATATCCTAGAAAATAAGAATCTATTAAAGTAAGAAAAGATATACCTTTTTATTTTGAATTTCTTATTTTCAAACACCTAGTGAATTGTAGTAAATTCACCACCACCCGAATGATTGATTTCTCAACCAAACAGACTTACCACTTATTCTTCAAGAATACTTTAGACTTGAACCTTGTGTGGACAAGGTGTCGAATGATAGACTACAAGATGGCAACTGATGCTGTCTTTTTTTCTTTTCTAAAAATTACTAGCTATTTTTTTTCAAGAAATTAGACAATAATAGGATATAGGAAGAAAGGTGCAATAAAGTTAAGAGGAGGAAGAGAAAAGTGGTGGCAGAAACTTTTTCAAGAAAGATATGTGCATTTATTTTCTTCTAATCTTTTCTCATTCTATGATAATTAATGTCTCCAAGGTTTAATCAAAATCAAATACCTTTGAATCAATCGTGACCATCTATTTAAAGTTATGGATGCATCAAATATGCTCCATTAAGAATAAATAATTTAATTCTTTAAATGTCATTTAGTGTTCTTGATAAAATAAAACTCCTTATTGAATAATAACTCTTATTTTATTATTATCCCTCTTTAATTAAAAATAATTAAAATAAATAAAAGAGTCATTGTCAAACATGGAGTTTCTTTTTATCAACATGGATCTATAGATTCATTTTGCAAGAATCCTCCTAGTATTATTTTAATTTAACACAAATCTTGTCCTTAATTAAGACAAAACATGTTATTTTGTCTAAATTGACACAAACATGTCAAAGCTGTCATTTTTGTACATAAACTTAATTAATCAAATAAAATATGCATTTCAAGTTCAAAAAGTTGAATAGCATTAACCTAAGTGGGGAATCTATTTGGACATTGATATTCCAAGCTCCAATAAACTTAGAATTATTCTTAATTTCATTAAGATAGGTCAAGCTTATTAACCATGAAATCACTCCACCCTAGATTCCAGGCTGCACTTTTAGATTAACTACAATTGCAAATAATGATTCAATACTTGATATTCATTATTAGTTGTCAAGTTGCAAATAGTATATTATGAACCCCCATAACCATCCAATGATAAAAAGTAAAATTATCATTTTACCCTCTATATCAATTTTGTCCCCTAGTCTCAAATTAAATCAATTAGTGATCCAATACTTCAGATGTAATCTGTTAAGCATCAAGATGTGTTGAGCAACTAATTCATTGATCCACTGGGCCTAGATTAATCACCAATCTTTTAGAAATCACTAAAAGTGATGTTAATGCTATAAACTCCACTATTTAGATATATGTTCCTAGATGTTCACCTTGATTATAATTCCAACATATAGAGTCTATATCAATGCTTTATGATGATCATGCCCATGGTTTATCAAAGATGATAAAAAGATAAAACATGAGTCCACTATCCATCAGGATTTGGGTTTTGCTAGTTCATGTTATAGTGTCATTACTCAAAGTCAACCATTTTGATGATTTGAGACTCATCCTTCCCTTGAAATGAATCACATTCGTTTCATTGAAAGTAATTTGGACACTATAGTCTTAACATAATAAAATGACTAGCTTTATTATATGGCTGTAAACAATTTTTAGATTCAATTACAATACATGTCTGCTATGTATGACTCTTCATACAAATGTATATTAATATCTTAATAAAATCATGGTAGCTTCATAACCGAATGAATGCTTACATAAAATAAACTCTTTGTGTTATTATCAAAATGTACTTTCATTTCAAATAAATCAAATGAAAGTAAACATGAAAATAAATTTACTTTCTAAGGCACCATATTCTCAAATTACTAACAAATCTAAGGGAAGTTTAGCCCACATATATGGAAAGGAGATCACTAATACAATGTGTCCATGAGTTGGGCGATATAATCATTTGATTTGAGGTTGATGATACCAATGCATTATTAGCCCATTTTAGAGTGAGATCGATGTTGATGTATCGAATCAAGGAGGCAGAAGACAAGGATGATTTTATGGCAAAGATATTAAAGGATCCTTTAGGGTAGAAAAGACAGATGTTCATTAAAGGCACCGATGGATTACTTAGATATGGATCTAGGATATATGTGCCTTATGCCAACGATTTGAGATGGGAGATCTTATAAGAGGCCCACATGGCAGGATATGTAATTCATGCAGGCATCACTAACCTGTACCATGACTTAAGAGAAATATATTGGTGGGAAGGACTTAAGAGATATGTGGTTAAGTTTGTGGCCAAGTGCATAGTGTACTAACAAGTTAAGGTAGAGCATCAGAGACGTTTAGGACTGTCGTAGCTCTCACTTGTTACCGACTGGAAGTAAGAGCATGTTTTCATGGACTTCGTGACTAGACTACCCCATACAAGTAAAGGGTATGATTCCATATGGTGATTGTGGACAAACTAACTAAGTCCTCTCATTTCTTACTAGTGAGGACCACTTGTGGAATGGCATAGTATGCTAGACTATACATTGATGAAGTACTGTCATTGAATAGAGTCCTAATCACTATAATGTTAGTTAGAGGCATATAGTTTACAAGTCAATTTAGGGGGAAAGTGCAAGAGGCTTTGGGAACCAGGTTCAATTTTATCACTGCATTCCACCCACAGAAAGATGGACAGTCTAAGAGGACCATTCAGACACTAGACAACATGTTGGGGGCTTGTGTCATAGAGTTTGGAGTTTTTTGGGACCGACACTTGCCATTGATTGAGTTTGCCTACAATAGCAGCTTTTAGGCTAGTTTCAGATGGCACCTTATGAGGCTTTATACGGGTGGAGATGTAGATCGCCCATATGTTTGTTTGCGGTTAGTGAAAAGAAATTACTTGGACCAGAGATGCTTCAAGAAACCACCAACAAGATTTAGTTGATTAAAGAAAGGATGTTAACGGCACAGAGTCATCAAAAGTCATATGTTGACCACAAACATCAAGAGTTGGTGACCATGTGTTTTTGAGGCCTTCTCAACCCAAGGCACTATGAGGTTTGGTAAGAAGGGCAAGTTGAGCCCCATGTGTACTGGATCATTTGAGATATTAGAAAGAGTTAGCATAGTAGCATATTGGCTAGCATTACCACTAGATCTTGCTAGTGTTTGTAATTGTTAGGAGGTGGGCCAACGTTTTGAGATAAAGATTCTAGTTTCTTTCTAATAAAAAAAGCTTGCCTTGCAAATGCTCCTTCGTGCGCACAATGATCTTTTCACTCTCGTTGTTATGGAGAGGCTACTAGAGTCCTCCACATTGAATTACACATTTCAAAACTCTTTGGCCTTTGGCGATGCCTCAAGAATGAAGAGAAAAAAAAAAGAGAAAAAAGTTTTTGGTTTTTCTGACTTACAGAACAACTCACGTTCATTCTTGGCTGTATGTAGAAACTGGTACTTTTGTTCACTATGTATAGACGTATTAGGGATATAGAGATAGGATATTACTTTTAAATTTAAACAAATTAAATTGAAATGTAATTAATCCCTATTTAAATTTTAAAAAATTAAATTTAAATATAATGGATAGATAACGCTTATTTAAATTTAAACAAATTAAATGTAAATTTATATCCTATCTCAAACATTTTTTTTAATTATTCAATTGAAAAATATCATAATAATATCCAACATTAATTAATTGAATATTTGTTAATTATCCATAAATAATTAACAAAGTTGCTTGCTGCATTGACGCACCATATTTAAATGCAACATGTCGCAGTTGTACACATTGGCATCAATTTATACCATCTCAATTTAACTCATTCTCCATTCATTGTCATACAAGGAAAATGGAATGTGTGACCAATGAGAAAAAAAGTTACCGGTGAGCGGTGTGATATTAGGTTACCATCTTATTAACATAACAATGCTCGAGTTCTCGTTATCCCCAAAATCATTTTAATCACACCAAATTTTGCATCTCTAATCCCTCATACATGTAAGAGCTGTGTAGAATCCCTTTATGTGTCTAAACTTATGGTTATATCTAACAACTAATGCTTTTATAATTGCCAGGGCAATGAGTTATAGACTATGTATGCAAGAAGTATAATGAGTCTTCCATGGATGCTCATGTCAATCTATTAAGATTTAACTACTTTCCTAGTCATATTTTGATAGATTACATCATTTTTGACCTTTGGAAATCATGCTAAAGTAGTAACACCAAATCTCAACTTCATATCATAGATCCAAGTCCTCAAGGGTACAAAATTTGGACTACATAAGTCCTTAAGGCTCACACAGTGAGGAAGCAGGGATCTATTCAATCACTCCCTTACATCAGTTGACTAATAGCACATGTAATATGTAATGTATGTTATGATGGATCTTCCATTTAGGTTTGTCATGTCAAAACGACCATACGGATCTCGGTCCAATCCCTGTAAAAAAGATTAACTTAATTCCCCTAAGATTCAAATTCGACTATCACTGGCTCCATGTATTATGGATAATCTCCATGCTTGATTTTTATAAGCCTCATCTTAACTCTAAGTCAAGGTGACATTGCTAAGATCCTTGTTCACAACTCTTGTGATAAGGAGATCACAAAAAGCTTGGTACATTATGATCATTTAAGTCTCATCCCAAACATTACCAAAGCGCTAGGGTTATTATCCCCATGTGAGAGGAATAATCTCTAGAGCCAAGTGATAATAATTACCTTTGATATGTGCCTTAATTAATTAACAACATTTGATCAAATGAGTCAAAATAGACTTAATTTATTAATTGTTCAAAAACATTAATGCATGAATATCAAATAAGTAATAACCTTAAACCCCTAATATGCTTTCGGAAAGCATTTATAGCAATGGATTTAGTGAATGGGTCTGTTAACATATTAGTTGTGGAAATGTACTTTAACACAATAAGACCTTGTGCAATGATGTCACAAATGTAGTGATAGCAAGCATTAATGTGTTTGGTTTTTCCATGATACTTAGGATATTTTGAATGAACTATGGCAGTTGTGTTGTCGCAATAGAGTACAACAACTTCACTAAGGTGCCAAGTAATGTTCAAGCTTTGCAAGAATCTCCTTAACCAAACTAGCTCATGTACTACAGCACAGCATGCTACATGCTCTTTTTTCATAGTATATAGAGTAGTACAAAGCTGTTTTTTGCTACTCCAAGAGATAAATCAGCCTTTAAGTATAAAAGCATATCCTAAAGTAGACTTTTGATCATCCTTATCACTGGCGTGATCAGCATCACTATATCTAGCCAATTTTAGACTTTCACCTTGATAGCACAAAGCCAATTTAGTGGTTCCTCTTTGATACCATAATGTCTTTTTGACTGCAGCCCAATGGACAATCCCAAGATTACTTTGGTACCTATTGACCATACCAACTACAAAGCATATGTCTAGTTAATTACACATCATAGCGTACATCAAACTTCCAACAGCACTGGCATATGGCACATTCGCTATTTGTTTTTTGTCTTCAATTTTAAGACATTGTTCCATGCTAGCATATAGGCCTTTCTTCAGTTGAGTGATTATAGGCTTGGTGTTCTGCATACAGAATTGTTCTATAACCCTTTGAATGTAATTTTCTTGAGACAAACTCAAGAACTTCTTAGAACAATTTCTTGAGATCTTAAGCCTGAGGATGTATTTAGCTTGTCCCATGTCTTTCATCTTGAAAATGGAGGACAACCACTTTTGAGTGGTGACAACTAACTTTGTGTCATTCCCAACTAATATGATATCATGCACATATAATGAAAGAATAAGGAACTTATTCCTAATCCCTTGACATGTACATAATGGTCCTCTTCAATCACCAAAAAGCCTATGGAAATGATGGCTTGATGAAAATGAATATACAATTGTCGAGATTGTTGTTTCAAGCCATAGATAGAAAGTTTCAAGTGACACACCTTGTGTTCCTTTCCTTTGTCTTGAAAACCAATTGGTTGATCCATGTAAATCTCTTCATTGATTTCTCCATTGAGAAATGTAGTTTTCACATCCATTTGGTACAATTCCAAATCTAAACGTGCCACTATTGCCAGGATAAGGTGAATTAACGTAAATCTCACCACAGCAGAAAATGTCACTTGATAATCCACACCTTTTTTCGGGTATAACGTTTTGCCACTAAACGAGCCCAATATTTTCAATTGATCTGTCCACTTTGCATTTTACCTTTAGAACCCATTTGTTTTTTATGGCCTTGTGCCTAAGTGGAAGGTTAACTAACTCTTCTACTTGGTTTTTAGCCATGGATTTCATTTCATCTTCCATAGCAGTAAGTCACTTGACTTATGATGGTGAGTTTAAACCTTCATTGAAGAAAGATGGTTCATCAACATCCATAGAAATACCTAAGAAAGACTAACGTTTTATCTTAAATCATTTAAAAAGCATTTGCCCACGTTCACTACTTTACAATTATGAATCTTGGTAGAGCTAAAGTGGTGTACTCCCACTAACCTCAATAGTCTTTTGGATAGGATATGTTTCCACATTCATTTCCTCATGTTGGGATACACTTTCTTGAGGCTCTCCCATCTCATAAAGCTTAAGGCTTTTTTTAAACTCACCTATGTTTGGGAAGTCAACTTATAGAAAATCAACATCATGAGATTACATCTCAATTATCCCTCCATTAGGGTATTCCCCATACATCATGTAGCCTTTAGAATGTTCTGAGTAGATAAATACACATTTATTAGCTTTAAGGCCAAGTTTCCCACACTTATAAGATAAGTGATGTACGTACCCTACTGATCCCCAAGGACATAAGCCTTTTAAATTGGACTTACTTTCATTCCATAACTCATATAAAGTTGTGGGAATAGAATTTGGGGGCACACAATTAAGGTGTATGTTACGATCAAAAGGGCATCCCCCCAAAAACTTATTGGAAGATTGGCTTGTGCCATCATTCACCTAACCATATCTAACAAGGTACGATTCCTTCTTTATATAACACCATTTTGTCGCAAAGTTTTAAGTATTGTTAATTCTCAACATATTCCCTTTTCCTCACATTATTCTTTGAACTGATCAAATAGGTATCCACGACTTCTATCAATGCAAAAAACCTTAAGTTTCTTTCCTTTCTGATTATCAACCTTTACCATAAATTGTTTGAAACAATTCAAAGCTTCAAAATAGTGAGACAACAAAAATATGGATCCATGTCATGAGTAATCATCTATGAATGTAATGTAATAGGATGTGTCACTGCGTGCCTTTACATACATAGGCCCACAAATGTCCAAATGGACAAGCTATAAAAGATGGGTAGCCAAATGTATTTATAATGTATCGATACAATTTTTCTAGAACCAAATGTATCGATACATGGCCTAAATGTATCGATATATTTCATCGTTTTTAGAAAAATAAAAAGGGCAGAACTATATTTTCACACTCAAAACTATAAATACCTCACATTTTTCAAGGGTTTTCAACCTTCAGCCATTTTCCTAACATATTTCTCCCAACTTAAACTCTCTCAACCTATTTTTGATTCAAATATTTACCTTTGATCATTAAAAAGCTTGGTATTGATTTTAAACTATAAAAATGACATTTTTATGCTTTGGAAACTCTAAATGTTGATTTTTAGTTTATGAAATTTTGATTTTTATTGCCTAAATTTTTTGTTTGTGATTGAAGCTTAGAGGTTTTGTGATTTTTTTTAGCATCTAAGCTCACCTAAGGTAAAGAGAAAAGATTTATGGGTTTCTAAGCATGGGTTTTACTTAGAAAATTAGTTTATCTAAAAGTGAGTAAATTTCGAAAGTGCCTAGGGTGATTATTTCAAAATTTTTATTTTAGGAATTAATTGTAATGAATGTTGTGTGATTGGAATGATTGAAAACTCCATAGATCTCACTTAAACAAAGTTTCGATTAGAGTTAGGAATCGAATCTCCAACTAGGTAAGTGAATACACCATTTTCAAATTATTTTGATATGTAAAGCTAGCATGATTTCTATGAAAAGGATTATTTATGTATGTTGAAATGATTTGAGTTTCAAGAATGAAATTTATTTCCTAAGAAAATAAATTGTTAGCGATTGTGATATGATTGACATAATGGCTTTCAAAATGTTTACGAATCTACTATATATTAGTTTTTAACAAAGGGGGAGAAGTACCTTAAGTTTGAAGTCCACTCAATTACTCTAGTGTTCGAACTAGTATGGGTACAAGATATTGTATGTCTATTTTAGATGCTATAATGTGCATGTTGGTATGATGAATGCCATAAGATTACGTATATGATGTAAATTCCATATACCATATGAGATGATTAAGTTCGATGGTATGGGTGGCTATAATGGACTTTTCTTATCAATGAATGACATTTACTTCATGCTTCCTAATGCAAACATCCAATTATGATAGATTTTAACAAAAAACGAGAAATCTTTTTATTTAAAATCATTTTTCAGATTATAAAACCATTTAAAGCGAGTAACAAGGCTTCCGATGGCATGGATGACTATAAATGGACTTTTCTTGTCAATGGATGGCATCCGCTTCATGTTTCCCAATGTAAACACCCAATTATGATGCATTTTAACAAAAAACAAAAAGGATTTTGTTTTACGTTAATTTTTAAGATTGTAAAACCATTTAAAACGAGTAACAAGGCTTTTGATGGCATGAGTGACTATAAATGAACCTTTCTTTTCAATGGATGGCATTAACTTCACATTTCCTAATGCAAACATCTAATTATGATAGATTTTAACCAAAAATGAAAAAGATTTTTTTTTAAAATCATTTATAAAATTAGAACACCATTTTAAGCGAGAGAAACGGTTGTCGACGGCGTAAGTGACAATAAATGGACTTTTCTTGACAACGAGTGGCATTCGATTCATGTTTCTCAAGCATCAAAATATTATAAGTTTTAACCAAAAAGCAAAAACAATTTTGATCTAAAGTCATTTATAAGGTTAGAAAACCATTTAAATCAAGTAACAAGGCTTTCGATGTGATAAGTAACTATAAATAAACTGTTTATGCCAATAGATGGCATCTAATTCATGTTTCTCGATGCAAGCATCCAAATATGATAGGTTTTAACCAAAAAATAAAAATAATTTTGATCTAAAGTCATTTATAAGGTTAGAAAACCATTTAAATCAAGTAACAAGGCTTGCGATATCATAAGTAACTATAAATAAACTGTTCATGCCAATAGATGGCATCTAATTCATGTTTCTTGATGCAAGCATCCAAATATGATAGGTTTTAACTAAAAAAGCCAAAAGATTTTGATCCAAAATTATTTATAAGATTATAAAACCATTTAAAACAAGTAATAAGGCTTTTGATGTCATAAATGACTATAAATAGACTTTTCTTGTCAATGGATGGCATCCACTCTACATTTCCCAATGCAAACGTCCAATTATGATAGGTGTTAACCAAAACAAAAAATATATTGATTTTAAATAATTAATAAGATTATAAAACCATTTAATTCTAGTAACAAAGATTTCAATGGCATGGGTGACTATAAATGGACTTTTTTTGTCAGTGGATGACATCTACTTCATGCTTCCTAATGCAAACATCCAACTATGATAGGTTTTAACTAAAAACGAAAAATATTTTGATTTAAGGTCATTTATAAGATTTTAAATCCATGTAAAGTGAGTAACAAGATTTTCAATGTCATAAGTGACAACAAATGGACTTTTCTTGTCTATGGATGGCATCTGCTTCATGTTTGTCAATGTAAACATCCAATTATGATAGGTTTTAATAAAAAATGAAAAAGATTTTGATTTACAACCATTTAAAAGTTGTCACATCCCATTTTGTGGTAGAACATGATCGACGCATGTACCCAGACAAGTATATCCTGCTACGCTTAAGCAAGCCTCTTTAACATTCATCATTAAACATTCATCAATGCGGAAGCATGCATAAACATCCATAGGCATACAATATAAACTCATGCATACCATCATACAGAACATTACACATATATGGAACTTCTCAACATACTAGTGTTAGTGAAAACATTTCATATATCATTAGAGTGCCACGTTCTCAGTGCACCATATCATTTACATAACTCAACAACTTCGGGTGTCCATATGGCTCTTGAGCCACTTTGTACATCTAACATAACATTCATAATGTAATATGCCTAAACATTTGGCTACATCATCATAACATAATCATAATCCATTAAAACACATTCGTAGTTTATAAACATAAACATGACATAGACGAACTTGTCATTAGAACATGACCCAACTTGATTGGCATTAAGAGGCTACTTGACACTTGTCAATGGGGAATGAATGGGTCATGTTTCCATGACACCAGCTTCTAAAAAGAAAGTACCATCACTGATTTGTAACAAAAATATTGATGTAAAATAACGTGTGAGTCAAAAAGACTTCATGAGTGGATATAGTGAAAGGGATAAGCCAGGGGATAAGAGCTTTTTGTAACCACGTAATTTTAAATACATATGATTCATAAATCCTTTCACATTACCTTGATGTTCATGATGCATAGCATTTAATCATCATTGGAATAGCATTGCATGGAAGACATCTTTTGCATAAATCTTTAGAAACCTTTTAACCTTGAAAACCTCTTTAAAATCGCTTAAGGACCCAACTCTGCAACAATTATATCGATAAATTCTAGAATGTATCAGAACACGCAAGGACTCTATTGATACCGTTGGGAGTGTATCGATACATTTCACAGAGAATGCCTCATGTAGTATTCTATTGAAAATGTATCGATACATACTTCATATGTATGGATAATTTTGCCATAGAATCCAACGTTTTGGGCATTTTCCTGAATCTGACCCATTCATATGTCCTTATAATATGGAAGGATCATTCCTTAGGCTAAGGTTTTATCTAACCAATCCTATATCACCACAATTTAGCGTGAATAACATTCTCAATAATCATCTAATCATAATCTATGCATTTGGACATAAAGCATCAAGAATACTCATTTAATCATTCCTCAAACTCATTAAAATCATTACACATTACATTTCATTTGTGAGTGGGTCTACCCCATTCTAGAGAATAGTGGTTAAACCACCATAATTTTAGGTTACTAGGGCACTCTCTTGAATGGCACATCAACCTCATCTGTGATCTATCGAGTGTTCCCACCCCATCTAGGTGGGTAGTGGATAAAGTCTTCACTATTGTCTAGTTGACCTTATGTGAACAATCATCATAATTGTCTGAGTGGCTCTTCAACCTCACCCACGATTATCATAAGATCTCTTATGCTTAGGATCAATCTCATCCTCAGCTTGCATCATGAACATATAACATTCCCATAAATCATCATCATGCATAACCCATAGTCTATAAGGCTATCTCAACACATACATCTCTTGGCATACATTTCATAACCTTATAAATCACTCATATGCTTAGTGTATAGTGTACATGATTTGCTTAACACATACATCTCATGGCATACATGTTACAACCTCATAAATGGAACTCATGCATCCAACATTCTTATAATGCTACACCATATCTAACATGTGCATGATAACATTCATACATTAACCATAGAAATATCTTGTACCCACTCTAGCCCGAAGGCTGAAGTAATCAAGTGGATGACAAACATGTAAAGGTTTATCATCTTTTGTTGGAAACTAATACATAGTAGCATATTTACTTACATTGTAGATTCGTAAACACTTTGAAAATCATTATGTCACACAAATCACAGTCATTATCAAATCAAGTCAATTGAACATTTCCTCGAAAACTTCATAAAACCTTGTAGTTCAAATCCTTTGATAAACCATTCATTGAAATGCTTTTTCAACATGCTTAAATGACCATTTCCATAAAAATCATGTTAACGTTACATATTAAAATACTGGAAAATGTGTATCCATTCACGTAATTGGAGAGTCGATTCTTAGCTCCAATCATAACTTTGTTTTGACGATATCCGTGGAGTTTTCAAGTGTTTCTATCACACAACAATCATTATAATAATTTCTTGGATAAAAATCTCGTTATAATCATTTTAGATACTTTCAAAACTACTTGCTTTTAGTTAAACTACTTTTCTAGCTAAATCTTTTATCTTTGCCTTAGGTGAGCTTAAATGCTTAGGAAAATCATAAAGCTTTTAAGATTTAATTACAAACAGAAAATTTGTGCAATAAAATCATATTTTCAGAAACTAGAAATCAAGATTCAAAGTTTCCAAAGCTTAAAAATACCATTTTAAATTCTTTCCTTTTTACTTTCCATTTACTTAAGATATTTCATGTAAATAAGCAAATAACCCCCCACTTGGATTCAATAAAAATATCAAACAAATCAAAATCCAAAATAATCAAAAGTTAAATATTGGTTTCAAGAACAAAATCGAAAAAGTTCAATTGAAATTAAATTTATGGCTCCTATTTACCATAGCAAATCTACTCCAAAAATTATGAAAAAGACATTTTGGCCATCTTACAATCAAGAGAATCATTACTGCCATTTCTTATTTCCAAAAAACTATTCTATAAAAATCACATATTTTGACCCCTTCCAAACTTAGAAAAGTTTCTACCTCAAAAGTGACAAACCACCAAAAGTATCAATGTATTCCTTTGAAGGTTAAAACTAAGTTTGATATCTAAAATATGTAATCTATGTGCTCAACTAAGGATTTCTTAACTGATCCACTTACTCAAGGTGGGATTTTAGATTCTTCCCGCCTTATGAAAATTCATCCTCGAATTTAATTAATGCACTAACCTTGATGAAATAAGTGCAAATATTTCACTTGCATATCATCCTTAGCTACCCAAGTTACTTTCTCGCTCGAGTTATTGCACCATTGTACCTTTATCAAGGCTACCTCTCTACAGCATAACTTACTCAATACTTATCTAGTATGGCTACTAGTGCCCCCTCGTACCTAAAATCATCTCCCAACTGTAAGGACTCGTGTTGTTCACGTGCGATGGATTTGGTTGGTCTTCCATAGTACCAAAATGTGAAACATAGGATGAACACTAGCGAGATCTAATAGAATTGCTAGTCGATAAGCCACTGCACTAACTCTCGCTAAAATCTTGAAAGGTCCAATATACCTTGGGCTTAGCTTGCCTTTCTTGCCAAACTTCATAATGCCTTTGGTTGGCAAAACCCTCAAACTCAAACTCTTGACATCTATGATTGGCATATAACATTTGACGACTTTATGCTGTCAAACCCTCAAAAACACCCAGTCAACAAACTCAAACTCCAACTCTTGACATCTATGGTTGGCATATAACATTTGATGACTTTGTGCTATCAACATCCTCTCTCTAATCAACTCAATCTTGTCGGATGTATCTTGAACAATCTCTGATCCAAGTAGTTTCATTCCACTTACATCAAACCAACATATGGGCAATTTACATCTCTACTTGTATAAAGAGTCATAAGGTGCCATTTGAATGCTGGCCTAAAAGCTGTTGTTGTAGGCAACCTAAATTGGTAGCAAGTGTCGGTCCCAAGAAACTCCAAAGTTTGTGACCCAAGCCCTTAGCATGTCCTCTAGTGTCTAACTGGTCCTCTTAAACTATCCATCTATCCAAGGGTGGAAAGTAGTGCTAAAATTAACTTGGTACCTCAAGGCTCTTGTGTTTTCCCCCAAAATCTACTGGTGAATTGCGTGCTTATATTTGACATTATAATGATTAAGACTCGATGCAATCACTCTATCTCATCAATATATAGCTTAGCATGCTATGTCACTCCATAAGTGGTCCTTATTGGTATAAAATTAGCAAACTTAGTTAGTATATCCATAATCACTCAAATAAAATCATACCCCTTAATCATGTGGGGTGGTCTAGTCACAAAGTCCATAGAAAATGCTCTTATTTCCTTTCGAGAACAAGTAAAGGCTATAATAGTTCAACAGGCCTCTAATGTTTTTCCTTAACCTGTTGGCACAATAAACACCTGACCACAAACTTTGCTACATCTCTCTTAAAGCCTTCCCATCAATACATCTCTCTCAAATCATGGAACATCTTGGTGATGCTTGTGTAAACGGCATATAAAGCCACATGGGCCTCTTTTAGAATCTTTCACCTTTAATCATCAATATTCTACATATATATTCTAGATCCATATCTAAGTAACCCATCAATGCCTTTAGTAAACATTTGTTTTTTCTCTCCTTGAAGATCTTCTAGTGCTTTTGCCACAAAATCATTCTTGCCCTAGGCTTTTTTGATTCGATCCATAAACATCTATCTCCCCCTCAAATGGGCTAACAATGCATTAGAATCATCAACCTTAAATCAAATGCCCATAACTCCTAACTCATGCATACATTGTACCAATAATCTCCTCTTAACTAAGATGTGGGCTAAACTCTCAATAGTTTCTGGCTTAAAGCATCCGCTACCACATAGGGTTTGTTGAGATGGTATAGTATCATACAGTCATAATCCTTACACAACTCCATCAATCGACGTTGCCTAAGATTAAGATCTTTTTGCTCAAAAATTGTGCAATTCCACCTTGAGTAAGAGGATAAGTTAAGAAATCCTTAAGTGAGCATACAAATTTTGAGCATCAAACTTAGTTTTAATCTTCAAAAGAATTCATTGACACTTTTTTGATTTGTTACTGTAGAAAGACAAAAGTTTCTAAGTTTGGAATAAGTCAAAGTATGTGATTTTTGTAGAATAATCTTTTGAAAATAAAAAAATGGTAGTAATGATTCCTCTAATTTTTAGATGACTAATAATGATTTGTACATAATTTTTGGAATACGTTTGCTATGGCAAATGGGAACTGTAAATTTAATTTTAGTCAAACTTTTTTGATTTTGTTCTTCAAACCAAACTTTAGATTTCGATTCTTTTGATTTTTTTTGAATCCAAATAAGGGGTTGTTTGCTTATTTATGTTACATACCATTTACTCTCTATTTACTTAAGATATTTAATGTAAATAAGCTGACCCAATTTTTATAGGCAAATGCCTCAAAAACAGCATTCGGTCTCAAATGTATCTAATACATGTCATGATGTATCGATACCTTTAACCTAGAAAAGGCTTTTAATGAACATGTATTGATACATGGGCTAATGTATCGATACATTTAGTTGATTTCAAAAAAATAAAAGGGGTAAAAACATATTTTCACACCCCATCTTATAAATATACCACATTTTTTTAGGGTTGGCAACCCTTAGCTATGTTTGCAAGGTAAAACCCTAACTTTTAGGCTCTTCTAACCCATTTTTAACTCACATCTTTATTTTTGGTGATTAAATGATGTAGTTTTGAGTTGTTATGAAAAGAGTGACATTTCTAAGCTTTGAAAACTTTAAATCTTGATTTCTAGTTTATGAAAATATGATTTTGTTAATTAGATTTTCTGTTGGTGACTAAATCTTAAAGGCTTTGTGATTTACTTAAGCTTCTAAGCTCACCTAAGGTAAGGATGAAAGATTTATGGGTTTCTAAGAATGGGTTTTAGCTAGAAAAATAGTTTAGCTAAAAGCGAGTAGTTATGAAAGTACCTAAAATGACTAGTACGAGATTTTTATTCTACAAAATGATTGTGATGATTGTTGTATGATATGAACACTTGAAAACTCCATGGATAACACCAAAACAGAGTTATGATTGGAGCTCATAATCAACTCTCCAATTAAGTGAGTGGATACACCTTTTCAAGTATTTTAATATGTAAAGTTAGCACGATTTTTTTGGAAATGGTTGTTTAAGCATGTTGAAAACTTATTTCCATAAATGGTTTTATTAAAGGATTTGAACTATAAGGTTTGATGAAGTTTTAAAAGAAATATTCAAATGAGTTGATTTGATAATGATGTGACGTAATGATTTTCAAATTGTTTACGAATCTACTATGTATGTAACTATGCTACTATGTATTAGTGTTCAACAAGGGAGGACAAGCCCTTTTAATTTTGTAGTCCACTCGATTACTCCAGCCTTTGGGCTAGTGTGAGTATGAGATATTTTTATGGTTAATGTATGAATGTTATTACAAACATGTTAGATACGATGTGGCAAAAGAAGAATGTTGGATGCATGAGTTCCGTTTTTGAGATTGTAACATATATGCCATGAGATGTATGTGTTAAGCATATCATATACACTATAGGCTAAGCATGTAAGTGATTTATGAGATTATGAAATGTATGCCATGAGATGTAAGGGTTAAGATAGTCATATACACTATAGACTAAGTCTGATGATGATTTATGGAGATGCTATATGTTCATGATGCAAGCTAAGGATGGTAATGATCTTAAGCTCAATAAGTCTCATGATGACTGTGAGTGAGGCCGAAGTTCCAGTCACATAACCTTGATGATTATTCATGCGAGGTGAACCAGATGGTGGTTAGGTCACTATCCACTACCCGCTTAAGTGGGGTGGGATTACTTAATAGATCGTGGATGAGGCCGATATGCCATTCACGAGAGCGCATTAGGAACTCAAAATAGTAAAGGTTAAACCACTATTCGTTGGAATAGGGTGGAGCCACTGATAATGAGAATGTTATGACGAATGAGATAAATGAGTTAGAGAAATGATTAATTGCCTCATGATTTATGCTTAAATGCCTAGTTTATTACTATATGAGTATTGATGATGTTATTCACATTGTAGTGTGGTGATATTGGCTTAGTTAGATAGAACCTTAGCTTAAGGAATCGTCTTTTTGTTGGGATACAACCTCATTCTTAAACATGAAATTAATCAAGAAATTAAAAATATAACACAACGAAAAAATAAACTATCATTTAATCAGAGAAACAATTAAATCCTACAGGATCAATGTTTGTGTTTTTCATGTAGCTTTCAAATTAATTATGAACACTCATAAGTTTAAGAGTTACATACCTTACTCAAGATATCGTAATCAAGAGTCAATTAAATTCAAAAGGCGTGTGATGAAGCAAGTAACTCGAAAAGAGAACAAATCAATGTGAAATCCTACAGTTGAAATCTTTGCTTCTTTACCTTTAGGATTTGTCAAATCTTTAGAGACCCAAGTGTTTGGCCTCTAACAATAATCCATAAAGTGACTGAATAAGACCTTCTCAAAAGTAGGATTTTTTACTTGTACTATCAAGTGTTGTTTCTAAAACAAAAAGACCAAAAGTTCTTGCCAAATCTTACTTTTATCAGAGAAAGAAAACTATTTTTCTTATTCTTGTTTTTATGAAACGGCTTCAGTTGGCATAGCATATTTATGTAGCTAAACTAAGTTGTAACCTTAAGTACAACAGTTGCATTTTAATTTGATTAAGTCTTTGTGAACTTAATTAATTTCCCAATTTATATTGGTATATTCCAATTAAGTCCAACTTAATTGATTATCCTTGTTTAATCTCAATCATGTCACTTAATGTGTGTGACCTATTAGGTTTATAACATGTTGGCAATAAATATAAATCCTAATCAAATATCAATTTGATAATTGATTTATATTTATAGATCATGAGTGGCATCTAGCAATACATCATAACCACCCAAATGTTAGAGAGTCAATTAAAAAATCTGACATAGCCCTTCAATGATAATAAGCCTCTTAGTGCAATACGGTTCTTTCATCAAATATCCCCGATATGTCATAAAGCATGGTTCAATGTCTACTTATGACATACCAATAAGTTCTCATAATTCATGACTAACTTTAAGAATTTATGAAACTAAATTCCCTCAAATTCATCATGCTTTAGCCAAAGACTTCATATAAGGTAATCAAGAAATAAGAACAAGTTAAATACATCCCCTTATATCACTTAGGGTGATGAATCCTCTCTTGATCACTTATTCACCATCACATGCTTCATGACATACCCAAAAACACCTTGTTTAGGCATCTAGTCACCTCTAGATTTGTAGAGGTGAAGTCAAATTATGTCATTCCCCATAGAAGATGACTTGGCATCTGAAGTTTGAAGACTATTTGCGCGACTATCACTGAGAACATACTTCATAGTCACTTAAGTGAAATACCAAATGGAGTTCTCATAACAGGTCATGTTCAATCAATTTGTTCTTTAACAAACCCCCACTTGTTATCCTTAAGTATCCCATTTACTTCAATTTATTAGATCGAGTGCTTACTCCCCAAGTAAGAAGGCTTAACATGTACCAGTCTTTGACAATTGTCAATATCCTGCCTTGATGATAAAATGATCAAGAACAATTTTAAGAACATGGCTTTGATGCATAATGATCTCATAATTAGAACAACTTTACAATTCTCTTGCAAGGCCTTTATGTATGCATTACATAACAATATTCCTTATTATTACACTAACATAAAGGAAAACCTCTATCACATATAGTTATTCAATTAAGTATGCATTAAATGACAATATTCCTTGACCAATCCAATGGGCTCAATGGCATATACCAAGAATCTCCCACTTGCACTTAAGGCAATTGCTAACGTATCCAAATCAAACTTTTTCACTTAGCAACTGTGTCTATACTAAGACAACTCAAATTGCAATATTCAGGAATATGTTAATTTATATGTTTGACAACATCCATTGTCATAATCAAAATACTAATTTAGATCACAACAATATCTGGATTCCATTATTTTGGGTTCTGTTGTTACTTTAACAACTCAGAATCATTTATTGGTTTATTAAAGTTTTCAAGATGCTTAAGCAACCATTTCCATAAAAATCATGCTAACTTTACACATTAAAATACTTGAAAAGGTGTATCTACTCACCTAATCGGAGATTCAATTTCAATTTGCATATGCATTGAAAATCCTTGATTGAGAGATCAAGGAAGTGGATGTAGGTCTAGGAGACCAAACCACTATATATCATTGTGTTTTGTTTATAGTCTTTTATTTTCATCTGACTCTTAATACTTAAATCATTTATCCAGCAAGCTTTAAACTTTCATTTTCAAATTCTCTTAATCAATTCTTTATTTGGAAAGAATTTTTGTGTCATTCCAAAACTACTATTCACCCCCCCTTTAGCACGCTTTTTAGGACCAACAAAACCATTTGAAGCAAGTAACAAAGCTTTTGATGGCATAGTTGACTATAAATGAACATTTCTCATCAATCAATGGCATTCGCTTCATGTTTCCTGGTGTAAACACCCAATTATGATAAGTTTTCACAAAAAACAAAAAAGATTTTAATTTACAATCATTTAGAAGATTATAAAACCACTTAAAGCGAGTAACAAGGCTTTCGATAGGATGAGTGACTATAAATGGACCTTTCCATTTAATGGATGGTATCTATTTCATATTCCCTAATGCAAATATCTAATTATTATAGGTTTGAACCAAAAATGAAAAAGATTTATAGTTAAAGTCATCTATAAAATTATAAAACCACTTAAAGTGAGAAACAAGGCTTACAATGGCATGGGTGACTAGAAATGGACTTTTCTTGTCAATGGATGGTATCCAATTCATATTTCTTGATGCAAACTTTCATTATGATAGGTTTTAACTAAAAACAAAAAAGAATTTTACTTAAAATCATTTATAAGTTTATAAAACTATTTAAACTAACTAACAAGCCTTTTGATGGCATGAGTGACTATAAATGGACATTTTTTGTCAATGGATAGCATTAAGTCCACATTTCCCAATGTAAACGTCCAATTATGATAGGTTTTAACCATAAACAAAAAAGATATCCATTTAAAATATTAATAAGATTGTAAAACCATTTAAAACGAGTAACAAAGCTTTTAATGGTATTAGCGAATACAAATGCACGTCTCTTTCCAATAGATGGCATTTGCTTCATGCTTCTAGATGCAACCTCCAGTTAGGTTAGGCTTTAACCAAAAGAAAAAAATATTTTGATTTAAAATATTTATGAGATTATAAATCCATTTAAGGCGAGTAACAAGGTTTTCAATGGCATGGGTGATCATAAATAGACCTTTGTCATGCATGGATGGCATCCACTTTGTGTTTCTCAATGCAAGCATTCAGTCATAGTAGATTTTAACCAAAAAGAAAATACATTTCAATTTAAATGGATTTATAAGATTATAAATCCATTTAAAGCGAGTAACATGGCTTTTGATGGCATGGGTGAATAAAAAAGGATTTTTATGAAGGGATGGCATTTGCCTAACGTTTCCTAATGCAAACATTAAATCATGATAGGCATCTGCTTCACATTTCCTGATGTAAATAGCCAATTATGATAGGTTTTGACCATAAGCAAAAAACATTTAAATTTGAAAAAAATTATAAGATTATAAAACCATTTAAAGCAAGTAACAAGGCTTTCGATGGCAAAGGTGGCTATAACTAGACATTTCTTGCTAATGGATGACATATGCTTCATGCTTCCTGATGCAAATATCCAATTATTATAGGCTTTAACCTAAAACAAAAAATATTTTGATTTGAAATAATTTATAAAATTGTAAAACTATTTAATGCGGGTAATAAAGCTTTCGATGATAAGGGTGACTATAAGTGGGTATTTCTTGTCAATGGATGACATCTACTACACACTACCTAATGGAAACATCCAATTATGATATGTTTTAATCAAAAATAAAAAATATTTCAATTTAAAATCCTTTATAAGATTATAAACAATTTAAAATGAGAAATAAGCCTTTTGATGGGATGGGTGACTATATATGAACTTTTCTAGCAAATGGTTGACATCTGTTTCATGTTTTTCAATACAAACATCCAATTACAGTAAGGTTTAACAAAAAATGAAACAGATTTTGATTTAAAATCATTTATAAGATTATAGAACCATTTAAAATGAGTAATAAGGTTTTTAATGGCATGAGTGACTGCAAATGGACTTTTCTTATCAATGGATAGTATTGGCTTCACATTTCTAAATGCAAACAACCAATAATGATAGGTTTTAACCAAAAATGTACAATATTTTGATTTAAAATCATTTATAAGATTAAAATCATTTAAAATGAGTAACAACGCTTTCGATGGCATGAGCGACTATAAATAGACTTTTCTTATCAATGGATGGCATCAATTTCATCCAATTAGGATAGGTTTGAATTGAAAACAAAAAGATTTTGATTTAAAATCATTTATAAGATTATTAAGTAACTTAAAACGAGTAACAAGGCTGTCGATGGCATGAGTGACTATGAATGGACTTTTCTTGTTAATAGATGAAATTCACTTCAAGTTTCCTAATGCAAGCATCAAATTATGATAGGTTTTAACAAAAAATAAAAAAGATTATGATTTGAAATCATTTATAAGATTATAAAATCATTTAAAGCAAGTAATCGGGCTTTCGATGGAATGAGCGAGTGTAAATGGACATTTCTTATCAATGGATTGCATCCTCATCACATTTCCTGATGCAAATATTCAACTATGATAGGTATTAACCAAAAACAAAAAGGATTTCAATTTAAAATCATTTGTAAGATTACAAAACTATTTACAAAGGGTAATTGGGTTTTTGATAGCATAAGTGACTATAAATGAAATTTTCTTGTCAATGGATGGCATCCGCCTCACTTTTCTCGATGCAAACACTAAATTATGATAGGATTTAAATAGAAACAAAAAATATTTTAATTAAAAATTATTTCTATGATTATAAAACTATTTAAAGCGAATAACATGGGTTTCGATGGTAGAAGTTGTTGACTCCATATGTTTTTCATGATAACAAAACATTCGTTATTCATTAATGTCTAACATCACTATGTAAGTGTGTAGGATAAAGTTGGTTCCCTTAATGAAATTAGCATTTAAAGGCAAGACCATGTAATAGATAGTTTAATTAGTTAGAGTAAGAAAGATGAAATGAGTTAGTGCAGATAGAACTTTTGTAACTAATTAACAAAAAGCCTTAATCAGTTAAGGAATAATTGGGCTACAAGTTAAAACATAATAGAAAAACATTAATCAGTTAATGCTAGGCTTAACTTGTAACACTCCATACCTTGGTATAGTAGCCCATATGACCTTATCGATAAGACGAAGGTCAATTAAAGCTAATTTAAGTGCTAAATTGTACTGAAGGATGAAAGGAATATTTTGAAATAAAATATTTTGTAGTGAAAAAATAATAATAGATTATTATTAATGACATTAAAAGGTGATTTGAAAGTGAACTAGGGCAAAATAAGACACTTTAGAACCTGATAAGGTAAGTGAAAATTTTAAAAGTAAAATAATATTAAAATAATTTTGATGTTGGAATGGGTATCATGAATAAAATAATATTTTATTTATTTTTATTATATTATATTATATTATATTATATTATTTAGATAGTGGAATTTTTGGTCACATGTAAATGTGAAGGAAGTGAAATTAACTAGCCAAGAAAATGACGTTGTGTGGAACGATGAAAAATTACATGTGAGGTTACTATTACATGCAAATGAATGCATGCAAAAGGTATAATTTAAGTGAGGAACATGTGAGACCCCCATCATATGACAAATAATGACAAAGAAAAAGGATAAGAACAAAGTTACAAATGGTTGATATCATGCATGGTAAAATGGTAGAAAGAAAGGTTTATGCATGAATTACAAGTGGAAAGAAAGCCAACACATGCATATATACCATGCTGTGCGGTTGGCCACATGTAAGGTTAAGCCACGAAATTGTTGTGTTTCATGTGACTTTTTTGGCTAAAGGCAACAGACAAGATGGGATAAAATAAGGAGAGATATAATGCATGCAAGACAAGTGTACAAGGTAGCTTGTGCATGGGAAATAAATAGTTAAAGCAAGCATGGGAAAAATCTAGCATGCATGACACGTGGCGAGAAGGAAGAGAAAAGAAAAGAAAATATAGTTGCATGTAATGTCATTGGCCTAGGAAGAGGACAAATGAAAAATAAGGAGTAAAGGTTGCATGAAAGACCATTAGACACAAATAAGGTGGGATTAAGTGGAAATGAATTAAAGAATGGATATGGATAATAAAGGAAGATATTTGACCAATGTGAAAGAAAGAAAATTGGCACATGAAAACCTATTAGTTGGCAAAGTGGCCAAATGAAATAAAAAGGTGAATGTGTGCATGTATTGTGATGGTCCAGGAGGGTGGCCAAATAAATAACCAATAGAAAGGAAAAGGAAAAGAGAAATGGATTGGGAGCATAGGCAAAATCGTGCCTTTGAGAGGGAAGAAGAAAAAGAACTTAGTTCTTGCACACTCCACCCAAAAGAGAAAAGGAATAGAGTGGATAGGAGAAATTAAAAGAGAGTTCGATTTAGAAGAAAATCGAAGGAAAATAGTGAGCTCCTTTTCTTCCTTCTTGTAGAGTTTGATATTTTACCGCCCAAAGAGTCTTTAACTTTCTAGAAAGAAACCATGGAGTGTTGATGGAGGTGTAAAGCTTGGTTTCAAGATTCAAGAGAAACAAGGTTAGGATTGTGGTTTTAGCTTGAATATTCTTTGAAAATACGGTGGTAACAATAATAAATGTTTTGTGGTAGCAAAGATTAGCTTGATTGGAAGGGATATAGTTACATGCATGTAACTATGCTATCGTGAATGGTGGATTTGAAGCATAAGGCAAGGGGTAAGTATAATCTTGCATTTTTAATCCTACAATCGATAAAAAATCTTGGAAATTTATTTGAGTTATTGTGGCAACTTTAGGATTAAAACTTTGGAAAAATATTAAGGTTGAATGCAAAGATCTAAGCCATCACAAAGGTAAGGCATACAATGTGAAATGATTGTGTGATGCCTTAAGTACAATTAAGAAATAATTGTGCTAGTTGAAAGCTTGAAAAAGATATTATGGACATATATTGTTCTGAAAGATTTAAAAACATTAAGAATGTCGGTGCAATATGAATAATATTGGTGCAACATGAATGGAAATTGATATTGTGCTTAGTGGTAGCATGTTAAATGTGAATAATGGTGCATACAGGCTTAGAAATTGTTTAGTGATATCGAATTTATAGTTGCTGCACTATATGTGATTAATAGTGTGAAAACAATAGTTGGAACATGATGAATGGTATTAGAAACAATTTACATGGGCATATTAAGTCATAAACAAGATTCTGGGTTTATGTAGTTCAAAACTTACACTAAGAATTAAGTGTAAATAGTTATCTCTTAAGGATAAGAGATAAAGGTCTAGAACTAAATGTGAATAGCAAGTGCAAAATATAATGGTAGCAAGGCTTAGAAAAAATATTGGATTGAACTGATGCCAAGAAGTTGACAAGGTAAGGATTATTGTTGGAAGAATAAACTAAGTATTTCAGGAAATATTATTGGCGAAGTAACATCCCACCAAGAGAGGTGAGTAAAGGGTGTCTATTCCAAAAGGTTCCATACTATATAATATCATATGTGTAGTAATTGTCAATGATTTATTCCATGTCATTGTTAAAAGCATGAGTTGCTAGGAATGATAGGTGGTTTAAATACCTATCCATGAAAGATTTATGCATTGTTATTGTGGAAAGCATGGGCTGGTAGAAAAGTATACAAGATTGTGAATGGAAGTTTGAATTTACTTTGGGTATACTATATGTGCTATATATGTAAAGCATTTTAGAAACCAAGAACTAAGCCTTTTGCAATGCTTTTGCATCAAAATGTGTCTTGCATACTTGTATGATGTGCACATTTGATAATGCTTGATGTTTGGCAAACTTTATGTTCACCATGCTTTGATGTAATTTCAATTCTCATGCAAAGGTTTGACATCATGAGTTCTTGCAAACTAGTTTCTAAATGTTGCCATAACTTGTCTTCAAAATGATTTTAAGAGAAACCTTTGGAAACCTTGAGTTGATGATGAAATGGTTTTGACAAATCTAGAAAATTGAGAATTGATTCGAATGTCACATCAGGATAATGTGACCCTTATGCACAAGTGAACTCTAGCTAGAGATATTTATTGAGTCACCAACGGGCTGTGAATATATGTGGCATAGAACAAGTTATTATTATACGTGGCAAAGCCATAGGTTCTTACGTTGTTGCAACCACATAATTACTCCGATGTCGGCCAATATTGTAGAGTTTGCCATGGTAGAGGGAATTTGGGAAGAGGGCCCCCGGCATATTATTACATGGAAGAAGGTCCACAAGCTGAGTACCTACTAGAGAGTAATACCTCTTTTTGATTTTAAAACTTGTATTCTTTTACATGGTGAAGAAATATTGATTTTTCCACAACTCATCTTTTTATTTGGAAGCTTCTAATGCTTGAATTTTGATCACTTTTTTGATTCTATGTGGATGTATACGGGTAGTTATACATGCCTTGTTTAACAGGAGCGTGCATAATTATATTTGGCCTTATGTGAATACAAATGTATTAAATGATTTCTTTAATTGAATTCCATTTATACAATGCATTGATTTCTGCCTTGCTCTCGAAATGATTATACCACATCATAATTTTTATCGCATATTAGCAAGGCACAAACACCTCATTTTGATTACACAAGGTTCATATTTTATGTTCTGATTTTTAATATACGAAATCTTTGCTTCGTGCTTGTTTTCCATCTTCAGCCTACTAGTTAAGCCGATGATCACTGAGTTTGTGAGATGCACCCCACTATTTCAATTTTGTAGATAAGTGATCAACCTAGAATTAATTGATCGGCACAATTTTTGTCCATTGCGGTGTAGGTAAAAGCATCTATTAGCACTTGACTCCAAGTCGCTCCTTTGTCAGAGATCGGGTTTTCCAAAGCACATTTTGTATCGAAAGAAAACAGTTGTGTAACACCCCGTACCCTCATTTAGAGGTTAATAAGACTCTATTAATGAGAAGAAGGGTCATTTGACATAAATCTAAGTGTTAGAGAACAGTAATAAGTAAAAAGAATATTTTTAAATAAAATAATATTAAAATATTAATATTTTATTTATCAGTGAGATTAGTTAAAATAAAGGGTTATATGACTAATCTAAGTAGGGGAGAAGAAGAAAAGAAGAAATTTGGAGGAAAACAATGAAGTTTGAGGGAACCCACGTGTCTTTATGAAATAGAGCACAATCGAATAAGTATATACTTAAATATTGTGGTGACATGTTAATGGGGTGCAAACTTTATATTATATTTGTACACATGTCAAGGAAAGAAATAGAAGAAAATTAGAATTTAAAAAGTGATGGGAGGACTTAATAAAAGGAATGAGAACTTAGAAGGGCTAAATGGTGATTTTAGTATTTAGCTTAGTCAAAGCTTATAAAGGAAGCTTTGACCTTTGTTTCTCTTATTCTTTCTCCTTATGGCCGGCCACCTATGTGAGACTTTGTTAGAAATTTGGTACAAAGAAAGGAAGAAAAGGATGGGAGAAGGAACATAGGGAAAAAGACAAGGAATTTTTCACATGTTGACCAAATAAATAGCTTTGAAAGTTTCTTAGATTTTCTTTCCATCCACACCCACATGGCAGGATAAAAAGGTGCAATTCTTGTTACTTTCTTCTTCTTATCTTATGAAAGTACTAGAACCTTCACTCTTTTGTCCTTTATGCATTTTCTTTTCTTTCTTCAATTCCACTGTTACTTTTCTCCTTGTGCATTTTCTTTCTTCCAATCGTGGCTTCCTCCATAACCAACTGGACATCAAGTGCTTTCCTCATTTTCTTTCAAGTTTCTTTCTTTTCTCTTTCCTCCTCAAGAAGTTTCTTCCATTTTTCCTCCCCCATAACCAAACTTAAGAACGGTTGGTGGTTTGGATCAAGATTTCAAGGTAAGGAAGTGGAAATTGTTAGTTTGGTTAAAAGCATGCTTTGTAAATTGATTATAATGTATGATTATGGTTGTAGTAGAAAAGATAATCTTAGATGTGAAGAGGTTGTGAATTATTGTTCGAAAATTCAAACACAAATCAAGAGATGAACATGCTAGATGATTATATTGTGTTTTATGAGTTTGGTTGTTTAAAGTATATGGATTGTGTAATAAATGTTGTGGGAGATGTTGATAAAAATTTATAAGAATTAGTTAAGGATTGTTGGTTGATATGCTGCCATTTATTAGTATAATTAAATCTATTGGGTTTGAATGGTTGCTAGGGAAAATATAATAAATAACGTCGTTACAGCGGCGTGCCAGAGTAAATAACAAGAAATCGGGAAGTAGAATTAGCTAGATACGTATTTGAATTAATATCGATGTAGTGTTCCTCTATTGTAAGGTGAGTAGGGGGTATCCACTTTTAAATTTTCTATGATTATGTATATATATAAATATGTGTGGATTTATTACAATGAAAAATTGTGGAAAGCATGAGTTGGTAGAAATGTTAGGAAATTGTGAATGTTGTGATTTTGAAATGGTTTTGAAAATATATAAGCTATATACATATATAAATTTACATAAAAGTTCTTAGAATTGGGAAACAAGTTTTTCTTTATGATTTAGGTCAAGTATGTGCCTTATGGTTTGTGTAATATGCATTCATGATGGAAACATATACTCACCATGCTAAATGATCTTTCAATCTCATGCAACAAGTTGTATTTTATAGACCTACACGGGATTTCATGATGTACTACATGAACATTTTGACAATGAGTTTTGGAATGAATTTTGAGGACTAACTATATTTTAAAAGGGTTTTATTAAACCGAGAGATTCGAGAGTAGGCCAGTTGTCACTCCGGTTAAGTGTGACCCTTGTACACAAGTGAGCTCTAGCTAGAGGATCTTTGGGTCATTGACGGGCTGTTAGACATGACTGGGGCCAGGGTCAATGATTTTTCGTGGCTAGGCCACAAGTTGTTATACGCGGTTGCGATCGCTTAATTTCTCCGATGTCGGCCAACTTCCTTGAGACTACCATGGCATGTGGGGATTAGGTGGAGCGAAGCTCCTGGATGTTATTACGTGGAAGCGGGTCCATGTGCTTGCATTCCTATACCTACTCGAGAGTGATATCTCTTTGGGTTTTATTCACATAAGTAATTTTCTCATAGCGAAAAGTAATAGTTTTTTTGTTGCTCCTTTGCTTATATGATGAAATTCGATTTAATTCCCTGTGTATGGGGTGAATTGTGAAATTTACGTGTAAACTCTATGAAATGTTGGATTTTTACAAGATCATGCATGATAACATTTAATTACTTTAAACCCTATATTAAATGATTATGTAGCAGAAATTCACTTATTTGCATATTAGGCACAATTTTCCCTTTTTAGTAAATTGTTTACATATACTCTTATATTTTTAAAATTTTCAAATCTTCTGCCTTTAGCTTGTTTTCCATCTACGCCTTACTCACAGAGTCGATGATCATTGAATCTGTGAGACTCACCCTTTCATATATTCTTTTGCAGATAAGTAATCAATTCTAGAGTTTTGCTCAGCATCGCGAGGTTGGCTACAACCTAGGTAATGGCATCTCTAGACTTCTACCCCAGGTCGGTCCACTGCCTAAAGGTCGGTTTGTATGTCAAATAGTCTGACTTGTAAGAATCAATAGTCACTGAAAGTGAAATGGCTAGAGTTTAAGGTTATGTAATAATGACTACATATTACGATGAGTTGTATGGAGTTATGAAACTTAGATGTTGGTATCAAATGGCTATGTTTGAAATATTATGAATATTTGGTTTAGATGACTTATAGTGTTAATATTTTAAGTTGAGCTTAAGTTGTTTGGAGATTTAATTAAGGCTTGTTTGGGATTTGGTGAGTTCACTCGCAAGTCTCGAATGCCGGTAGCGATTGAGGGAAGAGGTCGTTATAGACTTGGTATTAGAGCCTAGGTTTAGTTGAGTCTTAGGAATTCTTCTGTCAAGCATCGAAGTAGTAGGGTCAACGTGGAGTCTAGCTTGTAGTTAGTGACTACAGCACCGATTATAGGCAGGAGGCTGTGTAGACCTCTTTATCTTAGAAAACCATCATGCGAAATTATAAGAGATCATTAAATAACGAAAATTTATTATCAATGTCTAGGTTTGAGATGCCACCTCAGACACGAGCATCTTAGAGGGTTGCGGGTAAATCGAACGCTCCTTGAGAAACTGATGAACAATTACAGATTTCAACCTCTCACGGATAAGGCCGTTCTAGAACTAGGGGAGGAGGAGTTCTCAACGCTCAAGTGAGGGTAGTTCAAGTGATCGAAAGAGTGCTACTACAAATAGCACCAGAGCAGGTAGACCTACTGTAGAGAGCATTACCTTGGATGAGTTAGCTGCTGGGTTGCGAAATTTAACCCAACGGTTTACTAAGTTTACTCAGAGATGTACTAGTGCGACTAAAGAGTACATGGAGTTTGCTTCACAAGATCCGAATTATGATTCTGATGCAGATATGATAGTGGAAGAAGAGTCGAAGGAAGAGGATAAAAATGATTCGAATGATGGCAAAGGAGATGACTTAGTTTCATTATTTATATTTATGAAGTTAAAACCTCCATCTTTTATTGGTTCCATAGTGGGAGAGGACCCACGTAGATTTTTGGACACTATGGAGAGGATCTGTCGTGCCTTGGGAACTTTGAGCACTAGGCCAGTAACTTTGGCTAGTTTTTGTTTAGAGGATGTAGCACAACAGTGGATTACAT
>NW_018397281.1:924051-925936 GCF_002168275.2 Theobroma umbraticum
ATAGATTTTTTACTTAAGGCATCGACTACGATGTTTGCCTTACCGGGGTGACACTGAATGATGCAATCGTAATCTTTGAGCGGTTCCATCCATCAGCGTTGCCTTAAATTAAGATCACGTTGCTGAAATATATCTTCAAACTCTTGTGATTAGTATATATTTCAAAACTTTCCCCATATAGATAATGATGCCAAATTTTTAAGGCAAACACTATCGCTACCATCTCTAAATCATAGGTAGGATAATTCTACTCATGCTTCTTAAGTTGCCTCGAGGCGTAGGCTATAACTCTTTCGTTTTGCATCAACACACATCCCAATCCGACCCTTGATGCATCACAATACACAACATACCCTCCTGAACCAGTTGGTAAACTTAAGATTGGCGCTGACATCAAACACGCCTTTAATATTAAGAAACTATCTTCACATTCATCAGTCCATTCAAACTTAGCTCCCTTCTGCATCAACTTTGTCAATGGTGCCGCAATCGTCTAGAAATCCTGCACAAATCGACGATAATACTCGGCCAATCCCAAAAAACTTCGAATCTCAGTAACTGTACTCGGCCTTAACCAAGTTTGAATCGATGCAACTTTTTGCAGATCCACACTAATCCCTTCCTTTGATATTACATGTTTGAGAAAACTAACACTTTCTAACCAAAAAGCACATTTAGAGAACTTCGCATAGAATTCATGTTCCCGAAGTGTCTGCAACACCATCCTTAAGTGTTGTGCATGCTTTTCAAGACTTCGAGAATACACCAAGATATCATCAATAAATACCACCACAAATCTATCCAAATAAGGCCAGAATACTCAATTCATTAAATCCATGAATGTGGCGGGGGCATTAGTCAAACCAAAAGATATTACCAAAAACTAAAAATGTCCATACCTCATACGGAATGCAGTCTTTGGTATATCCTCTTCCCAAACTCTTAATTGGTGATACTCCGAGCGTAGATCGATTTTTGAGAAACATCTTGCTCCTTGCAGTTGATCAAATAAATCATCAATCTTGGGAAGTGGGTATTTATTCTTAATAGTCACATTGTTTAACTTTCGATAATCCACACACAACCTCAAACTCCCATCCTTTTTCTTTACAAATATTACCGGAGCTCCCCAAGGGGAAGTACTTGGACGAATAAATCCCTTTTGTCCTAACTCTTGCAATTGCTCTCGTAACATTCGCATTTCTGTCGGTGCCATTCGATAGGGAACTTCAGATATTGGTTTCGTGTCAAGAATCAAATTAATACAAAATTTAACTTCTCTTTCTGGGGGCAGCTCTGGTAATTAATCTGGAAACACATCTTCGAACTCATTAATTATTGGCACTATTTTAATATGAAAAAAACTTTCCACCATCGGCATTTCTTCCGTGGCTACTACACACGCTAGGTAATTCTGTCTGGTTTCCACTCTAGTGACCCCTGCCAATATCTTTTGATTGCACGGACTCTTATGTCCATATATAATAAAAGGGACTTCTCCAAGAAACTTAAATTCCACATATTTATAAGGACAATCAACGTTGGCATAAAAATCATACAGCTAATCCATTCCTAATATAGCATCAAATCCTAATGTCATTAATAACACAAAATCCACCAAGGTCTCCCGATCATTGACTTGAACTACGCAAGACTTATAAACAAACTTTTCCATCTACATTTCTTTCAAAGGGGTTGTCACTACCAACGGTTCTTTCATTATTTCAAAAAGTCTATTCAATCTTGACACAAAATTAGAGAAAATAAAAGAATGGGAAGCTCCAGGTTCAAATAAGACCAATGCATCAAAACCACAAATTAAAAAAGTACCTGTCACCACATCATTAGAGGGAAGCACATCTTGCGGGCCTAGGGCAAATGCTCT
>NW_018397281.1:926036-929322 GCF_002168275.2 Theobroma umbraticum
CTAAGGCTAGGGAGTTTGAGGCTTTGAGACAAGCACCCGAGATGACAGTATCTGAATACGATGTGCAGTTTACACAATTGTCTAGATACACCCCATACCTCGTGTCTTTGGAAGAAATGAGGGTGAATCGGTTTGTGGCTGGACTGTTTAAGTACTTGTTCAGAGCTGTTGCACCGTAGAGGTTTGATTCATACTCTGATGCAGTGGATTGTGCTCGACTAATTTAGGGTCGTAGTATTGAGGCTAGGGCACTTTGCGAAAGTACTAGAAGAATTAAGGCTGAAGGACAAACTAGTGAAAGGAACACTAGTCAAGAAATGACTTTTGGGAGGTCAAGTCGACCTGGTTGAAGGGATATTATTCAGAATAGAGGGCAAGCATCAATTGGATCTCAAGGGTTTAGGAGGAATCCCCAGTTTAGTAGTTCATCTAATCATGGGAATTTTCTTGGAACAAGTAATCGTCGAGGAACTGGCAATGAAATAATTGGCCCTAACACTCAATAGATAGGCTAGAGGAATCCTTGTTGCACACGTTGTGGTACTGTGCATGTGAGGCCATGTGCTCGATCATATGATGTGTGCTTTAATTGTGGTCAACTGGGACATATGCGAAGAGATTACCTTTATGAAAGAAGATCGCAAGGAACTAGTCGTGGGTATGTGCAACCAGTTTTAGTAGTAGCATCTACAGTTTCACCTCCAATTAGGAGTAGTAGACCCGATAAAGGTAAAGGGATGGCTTCTACCTCCCAATCCCGACCTACTGAGTCAATGCCGCAGGTTATTTTTGGAGGAGGACAAGCGAGAGTATTTGCCCTAGGCCCACAAGATATGCCTACCTCTAATGATGTGGTGACAGGTATTCTTTTAATTTGTGGTTTTGAAGCATCGATCTTATTTGATCTTGGAGCTTCCCATTTTTCTGTTTCTTCAAATTTTGTGTCAAGATTGAATAGACCTTGTGAAATAATGGAAGAACTGTTGGCAGTGACTATCCCTTTGAAAGAAATGTATATGGCAGAGTTCGTTTATAAGTCTTGCATAGTTCAAGTCAATCATTGGGAGACTTTGGTGGATTTGGTGTTATTAATGACATTGGGGTTTGATGCTATATTAGGAATGGATTGATTGTATGATTGTTATGCCAACGTTGATTGTCATTATAAATATGTGAAATTTAAGTTTCCTGGAGAAGTCCCTTTTATTATTTATGGACATAAGAGTCCGTGCAATAAAAAGATATTGGCAGGGGTCACTAGTGTGGAAATCGGACAGAATTATTTGACTTGCGTAGTAGCCATGGAAGAAGTGTCGATGGGGGAAAAGTTTCCCGATGTTAAAACAGTGCCAATAATTAATGAATTCAAAGATGTGTTCCTAAATGAATTACTAGGGCTACCCCCAAAAAAAGAAGTTAAATTTTGTATTAATTTGATTCCTGGCACAGAACCAATATCTGAGGTTCTCTATCGAATGGCACCGACAGAAATGTGAGTATTGCGAGAGCAATTGCAAGAGTTGGGGGAAAAGGGATTTATTCATCCAAGTACTTCCCCTTGGGAAGCTCCGGTATTTTTTCTAAAGAAAAAAGATGGGAGTTTGAGGTTGTGTGTGGATTATTGAAAATTGAACAATGTGACTATTAAGAATAAATACCTACTTTCCAGGATCGATGATTTATTTGATCAACTGCAAGAGGTGAGATGCTTCTCAAAAATTGATATACACTTAGGGTATCATCAATTAAGAGTTCGGGAAGAAGATGTACCAAAAACTGCATTCTGTACGAGGTATGGACATTTTGAGTTTTTGGTAATGTTTTTTGGTTTGATTAACGCTCTCATCGCATTCATGGATTTAATGAATAGAGTATTCTGACCTTATTTGGATAGATTTGTAGTGGTATTTATTGATGATATCTTGGTGTATTCTCGAAGTCCTGAAGAGCATGCACAACATTTAAGAATGGTGTTACAGACACTTCGGGAACATGAATTGTATGCAAAGTTCTCTAAGTGTGCTTTTTGGTTAGAGAGTGTTAGTTTTCTCAGACATGTAATATCGAATGAAGGGATTAGTGTGAATCCCTTAAAAGTTACATCGATCCAAACTTGGTTAAGACCGAGTATAGTTACTAAGATTCAAAGATTTCTAAGATTGGTTAGGTATTATTATCGATTTGTGCAAGATTTCTCGATAATCGCGGCACCATTGACAAAATTGATGCGAAAGGGAGCTAAGTTTGAATGGACCGATGAATGTCAAGATAGTTTCTTAAGATTAAAGGAGTGTCTGATGTCAGCACCAATTTTAAGTTTACTAAATGGTCCAAGAGGTTATGTTGTATATTGTGATGCATCAAGAGTTGGATTGGGATGTGTGTTGATGCAAAACTGAAGAGTAATAGCGTACGCCCCAAGGCAGCTTAAAAAGCATGAGCAGAATTATCCTACCCATGATTTGGAGATGGTAGCGATAGTATTTGCCTTAAAGATTTGGCACCATTATCTATATGGGGAAAGCTTTGAAATATATACTGATCACAAGAGTTTGAAGTATATATTTCAGCAACGTGATCTCAATTTAAGGTAGCGCCAATGGATGGAATTGCTCAAAGATTATGATTGTACCATTCAGTATCATCCTGGTAAGGCAAACATTGTAGCTGATGCGTTAAGTCAAAAATCTATTGGGGAGTTTGGCCCATGTGTCAGTCGAACAAAGAAGTCTAGTGCAGGAATGGCAAAGTTTAGGCAGCATGGGGATCAAGATGGATATTAGTGATCCTAATACTCTTATTGCTCATTTTCGAGTATGACTAATGATTTTAGATCGAATCCCCAATGCTTAAGGTCAAGATGAATTTGTGATGAAAATTTTGGATCGGAAGAGCAAGATCAAAAATATGTGTATGAAGATGATGGACTGTTGAAGTATAAATTTCGAACATATGTGCCGAATCAAGATAACTTGAAGGAAGAAATTCTAGAAGAAGCCCATATTACTGCCTATATCGTACATCTAAGAGCCACCAAGATGTATCATGATTTAAAAATGGTTTATTGGTGGCCAGGTATGAAGAAAGACGTAGCTGAATATGTAGCCAAATGCCTGACTTGTCAACAAGTTAAGGTTGAACATGGGAAGCCCCCAGGTTTGCTGAAACCTTTATCAATTCCTGAATGGAAATGGGAACATGTGGCTATGGATTTTGTGACTAGATTGCCCCGTGTTAGCGGAGGATATGATTCGATTTGGGTAATAGTGGATCGATTGACCAAATT
>NW_018397281.1:929422-929573 GCF_002168275.2 Theobroma umbraticum
AGTTAAAAGAGAGGGTTATATGACTAATCTAAGTGGGGGAGAAGAAGAAAAGAATAATTTGGAAGAAAAACAAGATTAGAGTGACTCGCGTATCTTTATTAAATAGAGCACAAGCGGGTAAATATATATTTAAATATTATGATGACACGTT
>NW_018397281.1:929583-929809 GCF_002168275.2 Theobroma umbraticum
AAACCTTATATTATATTTGTACATATGTCAAGGAAGGAAAGTAGAAAAAAATTGAAATTTAAGGATTGATGGGGGGGCTTAATAAAAAGAGAGAGACAAGAAATTTTACTACACATTGACTAAATGAAAAGCTTCCATTTTTTTTCTTTTGACTTTTATTTCTTTTTCTTTTCCACTTGGCTGGCCAATTGACATCAACTTTTCCTATTTTTCTTCTCATCCCCAT
>NW_018397281.1:929871-937874 GCF_002168275.2 Theobroma umbraticum
ACTTTATGCATCCTTTTTCTTTCTTCTCAACGCCACTTTTTCTTCCTTGTTCATATCTTCAACCATGGCTTCACCTCCAAAGGAAAAAAAACATGCATCAAGTCCAACCATTTTTCTTTCATGCTAATTTCTTTTCTCCTTCCTCTTCATGAGTTGTCTTCCCTTTATCCTCCCCCAAAACTGAACCTAAGAAGAGCTTGGTGGTTTGGCTTAGAAATTTCAAGGTAAGAAATGTGGAAATTGTTAGTTTGTTTAAATGCTTGCAAAGATTTAGGAATTCTTTGGTAAAAACTGTTACCATGTATGATTGTATAGGCATGGGAATTATTATGAAATTTGGGTAAGAAAGTTGTTGGTTAAATTGCTACCATGTATACATGCAATTAAGTGAATTGGGTTTGAATGGTTCCTAGGAAGTGTACAAGTAGAGGATGTGCACTGGGGTGGCGTGTCGAACAAGATAACCGTTGATCGGCACGTAGTATTAGTTATTTACATACCCGAATTAATAGCGACGTAATATCCTACTATTGTGAGGTGAGTAGGAGGTGTCCATTTTAAAATTCCCATAACTATGTAAATATATATATAAATATGTGTTAATTTATTTTAATGAAAAATTGTGGAAAGCATGAGTTGGTAGAAATGTTAGGACATTGTGGATGCTATGACTTTGAATATATATATAAATATATATATATATATATACATATAAAGGTTCTTGAAATTGGGAAACAAGTTTTTAATATGATTTATGTCAAGTATGTGCCTTATAATTTGTGTGATGTGCATTCATGATTGAAACACATATCCACCATGCTAAATGATCTTTCAACCTCATGCTAAGAGTTATATTTTAAAGTCTTATAAGGAATCTTATCATGTTACTATGTGAATATTTGGCAATGATTTTGAAATAAACTTTTGAGAACCCAACTACATTTTAAAATAATTTTATCAAACCGAGAGATTCGAGAGTAGGTCGATTGTCACTTCGGCTAAGTGTGACCCTCGTGCACAAGTGAGCTCTAGCCAGATAACCTTTGGGTTGTTGACGGGCTGTTACACATGGCTGGGGCCAGAGTTTGTGATTTTACGTGGCTAGGCCATAAGTTGTGATACGCGGTTACGATCGCCTGATTTTTCCGATGTTGGCCAACATCATTGAGATTGCCATGGCATGTGGGGATCCGGTGGAGCAGAGCTACCAGATGTTATTACGTAGAAGCGGGTCCACATGCTCTTTACTTCTACACCTACTCAAGAGTGATATCTCTTTGGGTTTTCACGTAGTAATTTTTGCATGGTGAAAAATAATAGTTTGTCTACTGCTCCCTTACTTATACGATGAAATTTGATTTAATTCCTCACGTACGAGGTGAATTATGAATTTGCATGCAAGCTTTGTAAAATGTTGGATTTTATGGGAGCATGCATGACGACATTAAATTACTTTAAACAAGATGTTAAGTGATTTCGATGGTAGGACTCTTTCCATGACTTGGGTTGATATTTGATTTAAATGATTATTTAGCATAAACTTACTTATATTTTCATATAAGGCGTAAACCTCCCTTTTCGAGTAAATTGTTTACATATATTCTTTTATTTTTAATATTCAAATCTTCTGCCTTTAGCTTATTTCCCATTTACGCCCTACTCACGAGGTTGATGATCACTGAGTGAGTGAGACTCACCCCTCTTATTTTCTTTTGCAAATAAGTAATCAGTTCTAGTGCATTGTTCAGCACCTCGAGACTGGCTACAACCTAGGTAATGGCATCTCATAGACTTTCACTTCGAGTCGCCCCACTGCCTAGAGGTCGTGTTGTATCAAATAGTCAAGCTTATGATGATTAATAGTTTATTGAAAATGTATTTGCAAAAACTTAAGGTTATGTAATGATTACTACATATTATGTTAAAATTGTATGGAATTATGAAACCTAGTTATCAGTAACTAGATGCCACGTTTTATATATTGTGATTATTTGGTTTAAATAAATTATGGTGTTAAAATTGTAAGTTGAGTTTAAATTGCTTGGAGGTTTAACTAAGGCTTGTTTGGGATTTGGCGAGTTCACTCGCAAGTCTCGGACGCCGATAGTGATTGAGGGAAGAGGTTGTTACAATGATAGTTTGGTATACTCGAGGAGTCAAAAGGTACATGAGCAACACTTGAGGATTTTGCTACAAAGACCGAGGGAGCACCAACTGTATGCCAAGTTCTCCAAGTGTGAGTTTTAGCTTGATAGTGTAAGCTTTTTAGGTCACATGGTGTCTAAAGATTGGGTGAAAGTGGACCCAAAGAAGATTAAGGTGGTGGAGAAGTGGCCAAGGCTGACATTTGTGGTGGAGATCCATAATTTCTTGGGATTGGCTAGCTACTATAGTAAGTTCATTAAGGATTTTTCTAGAATTGCTACTTTTGTGACTAAGTTGACACAAAAAGGTGTCAAGTTTATATGGTCAAATGCATGTGAAGAGAGCTTTTGAGAAGCTCAAGGCTTGTCTTACCACAGCTCTGATGCTGACTTTACCACATGTCATAGGGGTTATACGATTTATTGTAATGCATCACGAGTTAGACTTGGATGTGTGCTGATACAACATGGAAACGTAATCGTGAACGCATCTAGCCAACTCAAAAGACATGAACAAAATTACCTCACACATGATTTGGCGATGCCTGCCATAGTCTTCGCTTGAAAGATGTAGAGGTGTTATTCCTATGGTGAGACTTGTGAGATCTTCACTGACCATGAAATCCTCAAGTATAATTTTAAGTTGATAGATCTCAACCTTAGGCAACATCGATGGATGGAGTTGCTTAAAGAATATGACTACACTATATTGTATCATCTCGACAAAGCCAATATTGTGGTAGATGCTTTGAGCTAGAAATCTATAGGGACTTTAGCCTACATTTCAATTGATAGGAGATCTTTGGTGCGAGGTATGCACGGCTTGGGTAACATGGGCATATGATTTAAGATTGATGATAAAAGCACGATTAGGCCATTTAGAGGGAGGCTGATCTTGATGGATCGTATCAAGGAAGCTCAAGGCAAAGATGACTTTATGGCTAAGGCATTAGAGGATCCTCAAAGGAGGAAAGGACAATTTTTCATGAAAGACACTAACAAATTACTTAGATATGAATCTAGAGTGTATGTGTTAGATATTGATGATATAAGACGAGAAATCTTAAAGGAGTCCCACGTGGTAGCATACGTAGTATATCCAGGCACCACCAAGATGTACCATGATTTGAGGGAAATGTATTAGCAGGAAGGCTTCAAAAGAGATATGGCTGAGTATGTGGCTAAATGATTAATGTGCCAACAAGTTAAGGTAAAGCATCAAAGGCCTACCAATCTATTATAACCTTTGCCTATTCCCAAGTGGAAATAGGACCATATTTCTATGGATTTTATGATTTGACTACCCCATACGAGTAAAAGGTCTGATTCAATTAGGGTGATTGTGGATAGACTGACCAAGTTCACTCATTTCCTAATGGTAAGGACCACCTATGGAGTGGCACAGTATGCTCGATTGTACATGGATGAGATAATGAAATTGCAAGAAGTTCTAGTCACTCTTGTATCAGAAAGAGGAACCCAATTTACTAGTCGAATTTGGAGGAAAGTTTTGGAAGCATTAGGAGCTAAGTTAAATTTTAGTACTACTTCCCACCTACAATTAGATGGTCAATCTGAGTGGACTATTCAGAGCTTGGAGGATATGTTGAGAGCCTATGTCGTAAACTTTGCAATCGCATGGGATCGACATTTGCCATTGGTTGAGTTTGCCTATCACGATAGTTATTAGTCCAGTATTCAGATTGCGCCTTATAATGATTTATATGGACAGAGATGTAGCTCACCCATATGTTGGTTTGAGGTTGGTAAGCGAAAGTTACTTGGACTAGAGATGGCTGAGCAAACTACTAAAAAGATACAGTTGATTAAAGAAAGGATGTTGATAGTACAAAGTCATTAGAAGTCATACGCTGACCATAAATGTCAAGATTTGGAGTTTGAGGTTGGAGATCATATATTCCTTAAAGTCTCACCAACCAAAAGCATTAAGAGATTTGGTAAGAAAGGCAAGTTAAGCTTGGGGTATATTGGTCCATTAGAGATCCTTAAAAGGATTGGTGTCGTAGCTTATAGACTGGCACTTCCCCCTTAGATCTTGCTAAGGTCAACTTAGTATTCCAAGTTTTATTGTGTAGGAAGTACCACCTAGACTTGTTTCACGTTATTCAAGATGAGCCCATTCCATTGGAGAATGACTTGAAGTAGGTAGAAGAGCCCATAGCCATATTAGATAAGCAAGTTAAGAAACTTCACTCTAAAGATATAACATTGGTAAAAGAACAATGATGAAATCACTCTGGCAAAGAAGTGATGTTAGAGCCTAAAGACAAAATGAAGGCAAAGTACCAACACTTATTTTTAGTAGTTTAGATTAATATGTTGATGTAAATTTGAGGATGAATTTTCTTAAAAGGGGAAAGAATGTGAAACCCCAATTTTTCATATTAAGTAAATTTGGTGAAAACATGAACATTTGTGAATTATGCATTGGTGATGAATACCTATGAGAATTATTTTTCTTTTGATGTAAATCTCTCCATATTATTGTGTTATAATCGTGGATGAGTGATAGTTAAAGGAATGGTGGAATAAAGAAACAAAATGGATAGACTTTTGCATTTTAAACTTGGAGAGTCAACCCCCTAAGGTTACAATTTGAACCTAGTGGTGTAAGGCTTAGAATACCTCAAGTTTCTATTCAAGGGTTGACTATACAAGGCCAATAATCGACCCTAGGAAGAAAAATGAAGCCATAGTCAACTATAGAGTGTAGGTAGTCAACCAATGGATAATCTAATGCAAAAATAAAAGCTCAGCTTGAACCTTAGCCACCATTTTTCATTCTCTTAACCCCCAACTCATCCCTAACAACAACCAAACCTGCTCCCAACCTCTCAAAACCCCATTGGATTAGGATTCGACCTTTCAAACTTGAATATAAGGTAAGATTTGTCATTTTTGGATTTTAATCACATGGTTGTGCCTTAACTCTAGGAATCTATTATTTTCAACTACATTAGCTCAGATTTAAACTAGGAAATTGGCAAGTTTTGTTCTCCAACAAGGTTATGGAGGTCAGAATGATTAAGGTTTCCTTATATATTATTTAGGTTTAAAGTATTATGGATTATTGGTTTGAAACAAAAAATATGGGTTTAATTGGTTAATTTCGAATAAATGGGTTTGCTAGAAACTAGGAAACTTATGTTAGAGTTGTGTTAGATTGCATTGTGCTTGTGCTTGTGCATTGTGCTTGTAATTCTTGATCTTCTTTGTCTGATGAATGGTATAACAAGCATGTACAAATCTATTTTTTTGTTACATTCATTCTACTCTTAGCATACATAGTGCAAGTTAAAGAAGATATTTGAAATGACTTCATCCATGATACTTGAATAATCCTTGTGCATCGACAAACTCACATGTTCAAGACATTGCTCCATATGATTATTATTTAGGCACATATATGCATGTTGCTCTACAAACACATATGCATTCATACCATGGCCATCTTATTCTCAAGGTTTATGGGAGTGTTGTTGAGTGAACCAAGATTTTTTTTTTTAATTTTATTCAAAAATTCTTGATTTAATGTTCAAATCTCAATTGCATGAATTTCAGGCCTTCTTTTCAAATGTTTTCCACTCAAAATCTCACATTATTTTGTTTGTACCAAGTGTCTAGACTGAACCACAAATTTTTTAAAGTCAAAATCAATTTGTCGAAGGCTACAAAGGTCCATATATCGATATATGAACCCATGTATCGATACATGAAGAACATGTATCGATACATTTCACCATTGTATAGATACATATCGTCCAATAGCAAAAATTAAAATCCTATGTTTCATGTATCGATACATGCAAGAACATGTATTGATACATCCCAATATCCATCGATACATTTCATTCAGTGGCCAAAAATAAAACATTCTGCCTCAAATGTATTGGTACACGACCACATGTATCGATAGATCTTGCGGTTTTAAGAGTCTGACAACTCATTTTCACCCCATTCCTTGGTTTCCTCTCTCCCATATTCTTTCAACTCTCAAAACCCCTTTTGTTATTCTTTTAAAATCTAAACTATTTAAATCGTTTCTTCCACCCTCCTTTTGATCCAAACACCTTTTTTGCCTAAATCTATATATTCTGCCTAAAATCCCAAAATTCCTAATTGCAAACCTTTATTTTCTTTTTCTTTGAATTTTGCAAATTGGTTGAATTTTTGGCCAAATTGGCCTAACTAAACTTATACTCAAGCCTAATTTACACCTTCCACCAATTCTTTTTTGCTCAGAATCCTTTATTCGATGGCATCTTGGCCCAAATGAGCCAAGGCAACTACCAACCAAAACTGAGCTTCAGCCTTCGAGGCATCTCCCTCATCTAGCCCTCACTGTCATTAACATGGTGCCCTGATGATAGTTCCTTCAAGTGGAACTTCTCCCATCTTTCCTTAAAGAACAAATTCACTAAGGACTACACTAAGCATGACGTCAAGCCGAGTGGGGTAATTGATTTCAACTATCTTGCAAGCATTAATTTTCCATGTATTGATAATCTTTGAGAACTAAAGTAGTTAACTTATCTATCCATGAACTGCACTTATTATGTTGACTTAGTTTGAGTGTCTTACTTTAATGCAACCACCAAGTTTCAAGACTATGAGGATAGTGAGCCTGTAGATCACAATGATAGGTTCTATCCTTATGTTATGGGTAAGAAAATAGTAGTTGCTGAGCACACCTTAAACATTGTATTAGACCTCAAAATCCGTCAAGGGGATTTGAACTATGTTGAGGGAGTTCTGTCATAGGAGGTCCTATAAAATGTTTATTCCTATTCCCACACTAATAAGAAAAATATGATGAATGTCAAACTTCTTTCTTTATATGATCGCATTCTTCATCTGATAATATCCTATACTCTTTGCCCTCATAGCATAAATAACTCAATCCTCAACAGTAAGGATTTTTTTGTTAGCTTTAAAATTATTATCGTTTTGATTATGACAAAATGATCAAATTTGCTTGAACATTATTTGAGTAATCCTTGACAAATGCTTGAAATGATTTAACTCCCATACATCTGTTCTTACATAGTTATAAGCTTGACTTTTGAAGTTATTGAACTATATTTATAAGCTTGTATGACTTAGGTGTATGAGTGCTTATGATTCCCATTTATTAAAGTTTGATCTAAAGATTAAAAGAAAATTTAGATGCACGCATTAAGGAGGACTTTTGAATATCAATTTTAATGATAAAAACAAAGAGAATGAAGACTAAGTTAAATAGAGTTTGATTGGTCTTCATGTTTAATTTTTATGTGTGATGCTTTGTTTTGGTTTTATTGAATATTATGTAAAGAAAACTAGATGCATTGACTAAGGGAGAGCAATTTATTATGCATAAAGATTTGATGCATTCATATTGAACATAGACATTGCACTATTAATCTAAGAGTGTTTTATCATCATAAAAAATAAGACATAGAGAATGTTGACTCTATATGTTTTTGATGATAGCAAAATATTCTCATTCATTGGTGTCTAATTATATTGTTTAAGTGTGCAGGACAAAGATGTATGCCATTAATTAGTTAATCATTCAAAAGACAATATCAAAACTCATGAGAATAAGGAGCTATAAGTGAGCAATGAAATGAGAAACCTCTAAGTTGAATAATCAAGGGAGTTGGTTGGATAAAACTCAAAAGAGAAGATGACGAGTTCATGCAAATCATGAAATAAAGAGCACTTAGTCAATCAAGAGACAGAGTTAGTCGACTAAGAGCATTCTGTCAAAAATCGGGTTCAAAAATAGAAACGACTCAATCAACCAAGAAAGTTTGTTAGTCAACCAAGAGGGTACTGCCAGAAATACTCAAAGAT
>NW_018397281.1:937974-938095 GCF_002168275.2 Theobroma umbraticum
ATAATGTATGATTATGGTTGTGGCAGCAAAGATAATCTTAGATGTGAAGAGGTTATGAATTATAGTTGGGAAATTTAAACATAAATCAAGAGATGAGCATGCTAGATGATTATATTGTGTT
>NW_018397281.1:938307-938430 GCF_002168275.2 Theobroma umbraticum
TGTTGAAGGAAATAACAAGAAATCGGCAATTAGAATTAGCTAGATACGTATTTGAATTAATAGCGACGTAATGTCTCGCTATTGTAAGGTGTGTAGGGGGTATCCATTTTAAAATTTTCTATG
>NW_018397281.1:938440-938530 GCF_002168275.2 Theobroma umbraticum
ATAAGCTATATACATATATAAATATACCTAAAAGTTCTTGGAATTGGGAAACAAGTTTTTCTTTATGATTTAGGTCAAGTATGTGCCTTA
>NW_018397281.1:938846-939123 GCF_002168275.2 Theobroma umbraticum
AATCTTTGGGTCGTTGACGGGCTGTTAGACATGGCTGGGGCTAGGTTCTATGATTTTTTATGGCTAGGCCACAAGTTGTTATACGCGATTACGACCGCCTAATTTCTCCAATGTCGACCAACATAGTTGAGACTACCATGGTATGTGAGGATCCGGTGGAGTGGAGCTCCCAGATGTTATTACGTGGAAGCGGGTCCACGTGCTTGCATTTCTATACCTACTTGAGAGTGATATCTCTTTGGGTTTTATTCACATAAGTAATTTTCTCATGGTGAAA
>NW_018397281.1:939143-943993 GCF_002168275.2 Theobroma umbraticum
AATTATGAAATTTACGTGTAAACTCTATGAAATGTTGGATTTTTACGAGATCATGCATGATGACTTTTAATTACTTTAAACCCAATATTAAATGATTATTTAGCATAAATTCACTTATTTGCATATAAGGCACAAATTTCCCTTTTGAGTAAATTATTTACATATGCTTTTATATTTTTAAAATTTTTAAATCTTCTGCCTTTAGCTTGTTTTCCATCTATGCCCTACTCATGGAGTCGATGATCACTGAGTCTGTGAGACTCACCCTTCATATTTTGTTTTGCTCAGTATCGCGTCGCTGGCTACAAGCTAGGTAATGGCACCTCTAGACTTCTACCCCAGGTCGCTCCACTGCCTCGAGGTCAGTTTGTATGTCAAATAGTTTGGCTTGTAAGAATCAATAGTCACTGAAAGTGAAATGGCTAGAGTTTAAGGTTATGTAATAATGACTACATATTACAATGAGTTGTATAGAGTTATCAAACATAGATGTTTGTATCAAATGGCTATGTTTTAAATATTTTGAATATTTGGTTTGGACGACTTATAGTGTTAATATTTTAAGTTGAGCTTAAGTTGTTTGGAGATTTAATTAAGGCTTGTTTAGGATTTGGTGAGTTCACTCGCAAGTCTCGAACGTCGGTAGCGATCGAGGGAAGAGGTCGTTACAAGTTGTGTAAATTGAAAAATGTACAATTGAGTTTGTAGATGACAACTTGTGTTTTGAATAAATCATACAAATGCTTAGTCAATTGTTCAAGACAAATGCCTTAAATATATAAAGCTTATTTCTTACTAAGCATTTAAATATATGGGTGGTAATACATAATAAATATTAAGAGGTATTCAAGGCTTGCTTGGGACATGGTGGGTCTTCCCATGAGAATTACGCATCGGGGAAGCATTCATCACATAACTGATTAAAAAAGTAATGGCCAAAGGAAAACAAAGGTGTGCTAATTCATTATGGCATGTGGTTATTTGATTAGAACACTAGACTTGAAGATCCTCTATGCACCAAAATTCAAATTCAATTTGAACTTGACCGTTGAAGGGAGCCGAATTAGAGAAATTTAAATTCAAAGATTTTCTAACTGATTAAAACCTGTGTTAATCGGTTAATGTTGAAAGAAGTAACACCTTAACCAATTAAAGGGAGAGTTAACCAATTAAAGCAAGTCTGTTGAAGTAAAAAACCCTAAAGATAGAGAAGTTGTAATCAGTTAGAGCCTTTTGTAATTGGTTAGTATAGAGCATAGAGCATACAATAGCAACACAATGCAAGGTAGAGAAGCTGTAATCGATTAGAGTTGCTTACAATGAATTAGCCAAATGTTTGCCTTTTTGAATTTAAACACTAGAGCACAAAATAATGGCTAGAATGGCATCAGAGTTCTTTCTAATGTCTATGAACTATTCTAATAGAAAAATCTAACTCCCTAAGTCTACATTGAAGCTCTAACGGGCAAAGAAAAAAATATTGAAACACCAAGAAGCCATTTTTAGCAAAAAGCCAGTGAACCTTCACCAAAAACAGTTGTTATTCACTCTTATTCTAGAGAAGTGTTTGAGCTTGATTATAATCTTTCCAAATTTGTAAACATACTTAGTTGTACTTGTTTTTCTTTTCTTTATTTGGAAATTAGAGTGCAGGAAGCACTTTAAAGCTTGCTGTAAAGGCTAGAGCTTGGGTTAGAAGCTCATCTTGTAAAAGTTTGGTGGAAGCTGTTAATTTCACTAGTAAAGTGAAGTTTGGTTGAAAATCCTTGATAGAGAGATCAAGGAAATGGATGTAGGTCAAGGGGAAAAAACCTATAAATACTCTTGCATTGTCCACTTTTCTTTGCCATTCCTTACTTGGTGTCAATGGACTATTCTTGTCAAGAAATGGCATATGGTTCACATTTCCCAATGTAAACATCTAATTATGATAGGCTTTAACCAAAAACAAAAAAGATTTGGATTTGAAATCATATATAAGGTTATAAGACCATTAAAGCGAGTAACATGGCTTTCAATGGAATGAGTGACTATAAATTTACTTTTCTTATCAATGGATCACATCCACTTCATATTTCTAAGTGCAAACATTTAGTAATGATAAATTTTAACTAAAAATGAATACGATTTTGATTTCAAATCATTTATAAGATTAGAAAACCATTTAAAGAGACTGATAAGGTTTTTGATGTCATGAGTGATTATATATGGACTTTTCTTGTTAATAGATGGCATTGGGTTCATGTTTTCCAATGCAAACATCCAATTATGATAGATTTTAAGCAAAAGAAAAAGGGATTTCTATTCAAAATAATTTATAAATTATAAAACCATTTAAAGCGAATAACATGACTTTCAATGGCATGACTAACTATAAATGAAATTTCCTTGTTGATGGATGGCATCCACTTCATATTTCCTGATGCAAACATCCAATTATCATAGCTTTTAACCAAAAAGGAAAAGTTTTTTGATTTGAAATCATTTAGAAGATTATAACACCATTCAAAGTGAGAAACTAGGCTTTGGATGATATGAGTGACTATAAATGGATTGTTTTTTTCAAGGGATGGCATTGGCTTCATGTTTTCCCATGTAAACATCCATTTATGATAGTTTAGAACCAAAAACAAAAAAGATTTTGAGTTAAAATCATATATAAGATTAGAAAACCATTTAAAATAAGTAACAAGACTTTTGATGGCACAAGTAACTATAAATCAACTTTTCCTATCAATGGATGGCATCTACTTCACATTTCCATATGCAAACATCCAATCATGATTGGTTTTAACCAAAAACAAATAAGATTTTTATTTCAAATTATTTACAAGCTTATAAATCCATTTAAAGTGAGTAATAGTGTTTTTGATGGCATGGGTGACAACAAATCGATTTTTCCTATCAATTGATGGCATGGGCTTGATGTTTCCTAATGCAAACATCCAATTATGATAGATTTTTAGCAAAAACACAAAGAATTTCGATTTAAAATTATTTATAAGATTATAAAATAGTACAAAGTGAGTAACATGGTGTCACATCCAATTTTATGGTGGAACATGACCGATGCATGAACCCAGACAGTATAGCACGCTAGGCCTAAACAAGCCTCCTTAATGTTCATCATTAAACATTCATCAATGCAAAAACATACATAAACATCTAAATGCATAAAATGTAAACTTATGCATACCATCATATGCAACAATTACACATATCTGGAACTTCTCACCATAATAGTGTAACTACAATATTTCGTATATCATCGGAGTGGCACATTGCTAGTGCACCGTAACATTAATATGTCTCAATACCCTCGAGTGCCCATATGGGCTCTTGTGACACATTATACATTTATCATAACATTCATAATGTAATATGCCCAAACATTTGGCATTATTGTAACATACTCATAATCCATAAATCATGTTCATAGTTTGTAAACATAAACATAATATAGACTGACTCGTTAAAGGAACATGACTCAACTTGTTAGGTATCAATAGGCTACTACTGACCTATCAATGGGAAATGAATGAATCACGTCTCCATGACATTGGCTACTAGCAAGAGAGTATTGTCACTGATCTGCAACAAAAATATTGAAGAAAAATAACGTATGAGTCACAAAGACTCTGTGAATAGATATAAGGAAAGGGACAAGCCCGAGGATGAGTTTTTCACAACCATGCAATTATAAATAACATATGATTCACAAATACTTTCACATTACCATGATGTTCATGAAACATAGCATTTAATCATCCTCTAAATAACATTGCATGGAAAACATCTTTACATAAGTCATTTTAAACCATTTAATCATGAAAACCTCTCTACAATCACTTGAGAAGTCAATTCTACAACAATTCTATCGATACATTCTGTAATGTATCTATACATGCAAGGAATCTATCGATACCTTTGGTAATGAATTGATACATTTCACATAGAATGCCTCATGTAGCATTCTGTTGAAAATGTATCGAAACATTCTTCATATGTATTGATACATTTGCCATAGAATCCATCTTTTTGGGCATTTTATTTATTCTAACTCATTCGTAAGTCTTTCTTGCAGGGTAAGGGCTAATCATGCATCAAATACAAATAAGTGCAACAAAAATAAATTTAAAATTAAATTATGCCTCACTTTCCTAAGATCTCTTTCATGCCGAATTGAGTACGAAATTAAATTATAAATAAAATATATACATATGATCATATGAAATTTACCTTAATAACAAAGGTTGATGAATCTATTGTTAAACCACCGATTTGCCTTCAAAATGCGCAACCACCTTAGCTCGGTTGTTGCAAACCAAAGCTATCTAAGGAATCTTTGTGCAACCTCTAACGGTGATCTACACCAATATATTAGAAAATCCTTCTTTAAGGATTGGGAGTGCTATGCCTTAACAATGTGCTAGCAAAGATGAGTTTCATAAACTCATAATCCACGCAGAATTATGGGGCTAAAAAGGAATCAAGTGAATGAAAACTGTTTTTCTTTGCACATGGAATGACAAAAAAAGAGTTTTTAATCTGTCCTTACTTTCTTTTAAGCCTTTTTTCGTTTTTATTTTGTTTGGAAGCTATAGCAAGGTATTTATACCTTGAATTAATTTTAAACCCTAATTACAAAACTATTTTGTAATTGCATATTAATCTAATAATTTGAATAAATAATTTAATTAAGTCCTTAAGAAGCTCAATTAGCTTAATTGTTTAATTTAATCAATTAGGCCTAATAACTTAATGAAACAATTTGAATAATTAGACCCAATAACTTGATTAAATAATTTGATCAATTAAGCCCAATAACTTGATTAAACAAATTTAATCAA
>NW_018397281.1:944004-945505 GCF_002168275.2 Theobroma umbraticum
AACTCGATTAAACAAATTTAATCAATTAGGCCCAATCACTTAATTAAACAATTTTAATCAAGTGCTTGAGAAGCTCATAACTTGTAATTTGCTTAAGTCCAACTTAATCACCTCTCCCATTTTATTTTCAACATTCATTTTAGGTGTGTGAACCATTAGGTTTCTAACATGTTGGCAATGAACTCAACATATAATTCTTAAGTTAATCTTAGAATTAGATAAATTTAAACTACTTTAAATTTATCATTAATCAAGTTAACTACCTAGAGTTCATAGACCAAGATTGGGATCTAGCAATCTGTCATGGCCACCCAAATGTTAAAAAAGTCAAGATGGTTTGACTCAACCTTTTAGTGTAATCCATTCCCTCATCATGTATCCCGAAGATGATAAGAGCATGGTGCAGTTTCTACTCTTATTGATCTCCATATTCATTCTTAAAGTTTGTTCATCAGTTTTATAAAGACTTATGAAACTCCTTTCATAATCTTTAAGTTGCCTTGGCCAAGGACTTCAATAACCTAATATCAACCAAGAACAGTTAGGATATGTTCCTTACATTACTTGGGGTGATGATTCCTATCTTGACCACTCATTTGCCTTCACATGCTTCATGCTATACCCAAAAGTATCCCATTTTGGCATCCTTGGTTACGCACCCGTAGGGATAAAATCAAAGCATAACACTCCACACATAAGATAACTTAGTGTCTCAAGTCTAGGGAGTATTTACACAACTAACACATGACAAGTATTGCATAGACACTTGAGTGAAATACCAAATACACTTCTCATGGTGGGTCATGTTCAGTGAAGTTTCTTTCCTAGGCAAGCACCTACATTCTAGTTGCAAGTATCTCTATACTTCAACTTATGAGATCGGTTGCTTACTTCTCAAGTAAGGAACATAAAATGTATCGGTGTCTAGGCATCATTGATGTCCAGTCTCAATGATACATTGACCAAGAACATTTTTAAGATTACGCTTTGATGCATAAGAATCTCATAACTGTAACCCACAATAGTTTCCTAGCAAGGCATATTAATCTCATGGACTTCATCCAATTAGACTTTATAACTGATTATAATTGATGTCTTATTGATGAAGGAAAACCTTTAATCATTCAATATGAATAATGTTGTTACATGATTGGAATCAAGCCTTAACCAATTGCAATTGGCTTCAGGGCTCATCCCAACATTTCTAGCATTGAGGGATCATTCCCTAGGCTAAGGTTCTATCTAACCAAGCCAATATCACCATATTATAGTGTGAATAATATCATTAATACTCATATAATCATAAACTATGCATTTAAGCATAAATAATGAGGCAATACTCCTTCAATAATTTCTTGTACTCATTAATCTCATTAGTCATAACATTCTAACTATGAGTGGGTCCACCCCATTCCTACGAATAATGGTTTAACCCCACTATTCCACATAAATCATCAGCCTCATCCACGATTTATCGAGTGGTCGCACCCCACTCAAGTGA
>NW_018397281.1:945515-946304 GCF_002168275.2 Theobroma umbraticum
AAGTCTTGATTATTGTCTGGTTCACCTCTCATGGACAATCATCAAAGCCATGTGAGTTGCATTCGGCCTCACTCATAATCATCATAAGATCTTTTAAGCTTAGGACCGTTCTCATCCTTAGCCTACATCATGAACATATAAAATTTCCATAAATCATCATCATATTTAGCCAACAGTGTATATGACTATCTAAACATATACATCTCGTGGCATACATTTCATAACCTCATAAAATCACTTACACGCTTAGCCCATAGTGTATATGACTTTCTCAACACATGCATCTCATGGTATACATTTCATAACCTCATAAATCATTTACATGCTTAGCCTATAGTGTATATGACTATCTCAAAACATACATCTCATGGCATACATTTCATAACCTCATATATCACTTTCATGCTTAACCTATAGTGTATCTGACTATCTCAGCACATACATCTCATCGCATACGTATTACAATCTCATAAATGGAACTCATGCATCCAACATTCTTATCATGTTACATCATATCTAACATGTGAATAATAACTTTCATACATTAACTATAGAAATATCTTATACCCACACTAGTCTAAAAGCTGGAGTAATCGACTCAACTAATAACATAAAAGGGCTTGTCCCCTCTTGTTGAAAAATAGTACATAATAGCATATTTACATACATAATAGATTCGTAAACAATTTGAAAATCATTGTGTCATACATGTCGCAATCATTATCAAATCAACTCATTTGAAGATTTCCTCGAAAACTTCACGAAACCTTGTAGTTCAAATCCTTTAAT
>NW_018397281.1:946314-950709 GCF_002168275.2 Theobroma umbraticum
TGGAAATAAGTTTTCAACATGCTTAAGTAACTATTTCCATAAAAATCATGCTAACTTTACATATTAAAATACTTGAAAAAGTGTATCTACCTACCTAATTGGAGATTCAATTTCCTAGCTTCAATCATAACTCCATTTCAGTGTAATTCATGGAGTTTTTAAGCATTCCTATCATACAAAAATCATCACAATCATTTCTTAGAATAAAAATCTCATAATAATCATTCTAGGTACTTTCAAAACTACTCGCTTTTAGCTAAACTAATTTTCTAGCTAAAACCCATGCTTAGAAAGCCATAAATCTTCCATCCTTACTTTAAGTGAGCTTAGATGCTTAAGAAAACCATAAAGCCTTTAAGATTTAATCACCAATAGAAACTTTGGGCAGAAAAGTTATATTTTCAGAAACTAGAAATCAAGATTTAAAGTTTCCAAAGTTTAAAAATGTTACCTTTTCCATAACAACTCAAAATCTCATAATTTAATCATAAGAAATGAAGATTTGAGTTAAAAATGAGTTGGAAGAGCTTAAGAGTTAGGGTTTTACCTTGTAAATGCAGTTGAGGGTTGCCAACCCTAAAAAATGTACTATATTTATAAGCTAGGAGTGAAAATACATTTTTAGCCCTTTCATTTTTCTGAAATCGACGAAATGTATTGATATATTGGCCCATGTATCGATAAATTTAGTTCTCTAGAAAATGTATGAATACATTATGAGCATGTATTGATGCATGTTCATTAGAAATCTTTTCTAGGCTAAATATATCGATACATCATGAGCATGTATCATACAGAATGTTGTTTCTGAGGCAGTTTACCTATAAAAACATGCCCAGCTTTTAACTCCCCATTTTCTTAAGATATTTAATGTAAGCAAGGAAACAACTCCCCATTTGGATTCAATAAAAATATAAAAAAAATCAAATCCATAAGAATCAAAATAAAAAATCAAGAACAAAATTAAAAAAGTTTGACTAAATTAAATTTGCAGCTTCAATATACCATAGCAAACGTATTCCAAAAATTATGAAAAAATAATTTTTGATCATCTAAGAATCAAAGGAATCATTGTCCTCATTTTTTTTCCTAAAATATTGTTCTTTTAAAAGTGGAATATTTATAGAAAATTTTTTATTTCTAAAAGATTGTTCTATAAAAATCACATATTTTGATCCATTCCAAACTTAGAAAATGTTTTGCTTCAAAAGTGATAGACAACCAAAAGTGTCAATGAATTATTTTGAAGTTTAGAGTTAAGTTTGATGTTAAAAATATGTAATCTATATGCTTACCTAAAGATTTCCTACTTTATCCTCTTACTCAAGGTGGGATTTCACATTCTCCCCCTTATGAAAATTTATCTTCGAATTGAACTAATGTAGTTACCTTTGTGGAATAAGTATGGATACTTCACTCGCTCGTCATCCTTGGCTTCCCAAGTCACCTTTTTGCTTGAGTAATTTTGCCATTGTACCTTAATCGAGGCTATTTATTTAAAGCGTAACTTTTTCACTTGCCTATCTAGTATAGCTACCGTTACCTCCTTGTAACTCAAATCATTCGTCAACTGTAAGGACTCATGTTGTATCACATGTAATGGATTTAGTTGGTACTTTCATAGAACTGAAACATGAAATATGGGATAAACTCTAATGAGATCTGACGAAAATGCTAGTCAATAAGCCATTATATCAACTTTCTTTAGAATCTCAAAGGGTCTAATATACCTTTGGCTTAGATTGTCCTTCTTGCCAAACTCATAATACCATTTTTTGGTGAAACCCTTAAGAACACATGGTCACCACCCTCAAACTCCAACTCTCGACGTCTATGGTTGGCATATGACTTTTGATGACTTTGTGCCATCAACATCCTCTCTCTAATCAACTTAATTTTGTTAATGATCTCTTTAACTATCTCCGATCCAGGTAATTTTCTTTCACTAACCTTAAAGCAACATATGGGCAATTTGCATCTTCACTTGCATAAAGCCTCATAAGGTGCCATCTGAATGCTAGCTTGAAAACTGTTATTCTAGGCAAACACAATCAATGGCAAGTGTTGGTCCCAAAAAACTCTAAAGTCTATGACACAAGCCTTCAACATGTTCTCTAGTGTCTAAACAGTCTTCTCAGACTGTCCATCTATCTGTGGGTGGAAAGTAGTACTAAAATTCAACTTAGTTCCTAAAGCCTCATATACTTTCCTTACAATCAACTAGTAAATTGTGTGCTTCTATCTGACACTATAGTGACTAGAACTCCATGCAATCGCACAATCTCATCAATGTACAACCTAGCGTACTGTGCCATTCCATAAATGGTCTTAACTTGTAAAAATATAAGTCATTCTATCAACAATCACTCATATGGAATCATACCCCTTACTCGTGCAAGGTAACCTAGTCACAAAATCCATAGAGCTATGCTCATGCTCTACCTTAACCTATTGGTACAGTAGACACTTAGCCATAAACTCTGCCACATCTCTTTTAAGGCCTTCCCTCTAGTACATCTTTCTCAAATCATGGTACATTTTGGTGGTGCCTTGGTGAACTATGTATGCAACCACATAGGTTTCCTTTAGAAGCACTCACCTCGAATCATCAATATTTGACACATATACTTTAGATCCATAGTAGAGTAATCTATCGGTACCTTTAGTAAACATTTGTCTTTTCTTTCCTTGAGGATCCTTTAGTGCCTTTGCCAAAAAATCATCCATGTCTTGGGCTTTTTTTATCCAATCCACTAATATTGGTCTCACTCTAACATGAGCTAATAGTGCATCAGTAATATCAACCCCAAATCAAACACCCAGATCGCTTAACTTATGCAGACACTATACTAGCGATCTCCTCCTAATTGAGATGTGGGCTAAACTCTCCATAAACCTTTGACTTCAACCATCTGCTACCACATTGGCTTTGTCAGGATGGTACAGTATTGTACAATCATAATCCTTAAGCAACTCCAACCATTGATGCTACCTAAAGCTTAGATCTCTTTGCTCAAAGATATACTTAAGACTTTTGTGATCTGTGTAAATCACACAAGTCTCACCATACAAGCAATGCCTCCATATTGTCTAGGCAAACATAATAACAGCCATCTCTAAATCATAAGTGGGGCAATTTTACACATGCCTCTTGAGCTGTCTAGATGTGTACACAACCACCTTACCATATTTCGTCAATACAAACCCAAGTCCTACTTATGATGTGTCACAACAAACTATATAACCCCTTATACTGCAAGGCAAACTTAAACTATATAAGCTGGGTTGTAAAAATACATTTTTCCCCTTTTTCATTTTTTTTAAAATGGATGAAATGTATCGATATATTGACCCACGTATCGATACCCTTTATGTGCTAAATGTATTGATTAAATACCATTTAAGTAAATGTCCTTTTTACTTTTTGATCTCCATTTGCTTAAGATATTTAGTGTAAATAAACAAATAACCCCTATTTGGATTCAATAAAAATATTAAAAAAGTGAAAATCTATAAGAATCAAAATCTAAATTTCTGTTTCAAGAATAGAATCAAAAAAGTTTTATTGAATTTAAATTTATGCCTCCCACATACCATAGCAAACGTATTCTAAAAATTACAAAATAGTTATTTTAAATAATCGAAAAATCAAAAGGATCATTAGCACCATTTTTTATTCTGAAAAGATTGTTCTATAGGCATCACATATTTTGACCCCTTCCAAAATTATAAAATTTTCTACTTCAAAAGTGATAAACAAATAAAAGTGTCAATGAATTGTTTTGAAGGTTCAAATAAAGTTTGATGTTCAAAATATATAATCTATATGCTCTCCTAAGGATTTTCCTAATTTATCCTTTTGCTTAGGATGGGATTTCACACATGGCTTTTGATGGCATGAACGAATATAAATGGAATTTTCTTGTCAATGGATGCATCCGCTTCACATTTCTTGATACAAACACTCAACTATGATAAGGTTTCACTAGAAATGAAAAAGATTTTAATGTAAAATCATTATAAGATTATAAAATCATTTTAAGCAAGAAACTAGGCTTTTGATAGCATGAGTGACTATAAATGGACTATTCTGTCAAAGGATGGCATCTGCTTCATATTTTCTGATGCAAATATCCAAGTATGATACGTTTTAACTAAAGATGAAAAAGATTTTGATTTGAAATAATTTATAAGATTAGAAAACCATTTATAGCGAGTAACAAGGTTTTCGATAAAATGAGCGGCTTTCAATCAACTTTTGTCATCAATGGATGGCATCTCCTTCATATTTTTTGATGCAAACATCCAATTATCAAAGGTTTTAACTAAAAATAAAAAATATTTCGATATAAAATCATTTATAAGATTATTAAACCATTTAAAGCGAGTAACAAG
>NW_018397281.1:950809-950925 GCF_002168275.2 Theobroma umbraticum
TTCCACTTCCTTACCTTGAAATCTTGAGCCAAACCACCAACCCTTCTTAAGTTCAATTATGGGGGAGGAAAAAGGGAAGAAACTTCATGAGGAGGAAGGAGAAAAGAAAGAAACAT
>NW_018397281.1:950947-951896 GCF_002168275.2 Theobroma umbraticum
TGATGTTCGGTTGGTTATGGAGGAAGCCACGGTTGGAAGAAAGAAAATGCAAAAGGAGAAAAGTAACAGTGGAATTGTAGAAATAAAAAAAAAGCATAAGGACAAAAAAGTGAAGGTTCTAGTACTTTAATGAGATAAGAAAAAGAAAGTAACAAGAATTGCACCTTTTTGGCCGACCGTGTGGGTGTGGATGGAAAGAAAATTCAAGAAACTTTCAAAGCTATTTATTTGGTCAACATGTGAAAAATTCCTTGTCTCTTTCCCTTTGTTCCTTCTCCGATCCTTTCCTTCCTTTCTTTGTACCAAATTTCTAACAAAGTCTCACATAGGTGGCCGGCCATAAGGAGAAAGAATAAGAGAAACAAAAGTCAAAGCTTTTTTTGTAAGCTTTGATCAAGCTAAATAGTAAAATCACCATTTAGCCCTCCTAAGTTCTCATTCTTTTTATTAAGTCCTCCCATCACTTTTTAAATTTCAATTTCCTTCTATTTCCTTTCTTGAAATGTGTACAAATATTTATAATATAAAGTTTGCACCCTATTAACGTGTCACCATAATATTTATATATATATCTACCCGATTGTGCTCTATTTTATAAAGACATGCGGGTTCCCTCTAACTTCATTCTTTTCCTCCGAATTTCTTCTTTTCTTCTTCTCCCCCACTTAGATTAGTCATATAACCATCTATTTTAACTAATGTCACTAATAAATAAAATATTATTATTTTAATATTATTTTATTTATAAAATATTCTTTTATTTCAAAATATTCTTTTTACTTGTTACTGTTCTCAAACGCTTAGATTTATGTCAAATGAACCTTCTTCTCATTAATAAAATCTTATTAACCTCTAAATGAGGGTACGAGGCGTTACAATCTCCCCCACTTAAGAAAAATTCGTCCTCGAATTTAAATGGAATGAATTGGTAAGACATACCTTAACCTTG
>NW_018397281.1:951996-952158 GCF_002168275.2 Theobroma umbraticum
TAAAGTGTAATTAGTTACATCAAAGTGTAAAACTAGGATTAGCTAGAAAAATTTTTATAACTTGAAGATAGAGATCCAAAGGCACCATGGAGATTCAAGGACATTACAAGCAAAGCTTGAAGACGATGTTTGTGTAAATCCCCAAGGAATTTGACCAACTAA
>NW_018397281.1:952168-952311 GCF_002168275.2 Theobroma umbraticum
GGCTCAAGGAAATTAGAATTAGTGAAGTCCATAATCATTCTAGTAGTTGGCATGAGATAGATTTGTTTTTCAGTATATATATAAGATATATGTGAAATGTGATCAATGCTATTCATGTCAACAACACCAAATCAATGAGACCT
>NW_018397281.1:952321-952996 GCF_002168275.2 Theobroma umbraticum
ATTAATAAATAAAATCTCTCATTAAAATATTAAGTCAAAAAGTTGCCATTCACCATATAACAAGATAACCGAGCTGCTCTTTTAATTAGAGGCTTGTTGAGTCACTCAAGGCCAAACTTTTACACGAGTACGTTTTAGTTATTCGTGGGGTCTTACACAACTAGTACCATGTTGTTCAGATGTGTCACACATGACTGCATAGTATTAAAAGAATAGTTAGGCAAAATGTATATGATGCATTTAGACAAAGAGTTGTCATCTAATTGATCTAGGAGTTGCATAAGATACAATTGATAAGTTAATTTATCTACCTAATTAGTTTCATTATGACTTGTTGAGTCACTCAAGGTCACGGTGGGATGAAAAAGGTCCTAGCTCAATAAGAAGTTTAAAGGTTAAATTTCTCGAAATAGTAAAGGAGGGCGATTATGTTTATAAAATATTGAGAATAATCATATAACATTCTAAAACCTTGTCTTTATGATTATTTAATTTGTGTTAATGACTAAAAATCAAATATGTTGATTTATATAGGATATAAATCTATCATTGTGAATAGTTTGTCACTTAGAAGCATGCTTGATGCAAACAAGTTAATAGGCCCAAATTTAATTGACTGGCTCCATAATATCAACATTGTCTTGAAACAAGAGAAAAAAGGTTATGTCCTTGATG
>NW_018397281.1:953139-953637 GCF_002168275.2 Theobroma umbraticum
GGATGATCTCGATCAAGCCACATGTGTGATGTTGGCTAGTATGGCTCCAAATCACCAAAAGCAACATGAAGCTATGAATGCCTTGGATATTATCCTAAACATTAGAGAAATGTTCGATAAGGAAAGTTGCATAGGTAGATTTGAGATTTCAAGGGAATTGTTCCAATGTAAGATGTTTGAGGGAAGCCCAATTAGGCTTCATGTGCTTAAAATGATAGTATATATCACTCGACTTGAGCAGTTTTGTTGGATTATGGATCATGAAGGGGACAACCTTAGTTGATGGTGATCAAGGTTATCAACCTAGATTAGATTGTGGAACAATAAATAATTTTAGAACATTGAATGTTTTCATGGCATGATTGCCAAGATGAGATGTTTTCGGTTTTGGACTTATGGCTAAATATTTTATTTTATGTTTAGGAAACATAGATTTATATTTTGTTAGCATAAGATGCTTAGCTTATATATATTTATATATTTACATTACATCTCATT
>NW_018397281.1:953737-953826 GCF_002168275.2 Theobroma umbraticum
GAAAAATAATCTCATAATGATCTTATCATTATAACTTAATAATGACTATCATATATGTAAGGTTGTACTTAAGGATAAATAATTTAGAG
>NW_018397281.1:953836-953987 GCF_002168275.2 Theobroma umbraticum
ATAAAATGAGATGTAATGTAAATATGTAAATATATATAAGCTAAGCATCTTATGCTAACAGAATATAAATCTATGTTTCCTAAACATAAAATAAAATATTTAGCTATAAGTCCAAAACCAAAAACATCTCATCTTGGCAATCATGCCATGA
>NW_018397281.1:953997-954334 GCF_002168275.2 Theobroma umbraticum
TGTTCTAAAATTATTTATTGTTCCACAATCTAATCTAGGTCGATAACCTTGATTACCATCAACTAAGGTTGTCCCCTTCATGATCCATAATCCAACCAAACTACTCAAGTCGAGTGATATATCCAATCATTTTAAGCACATGAGGCCTAATTGGGCTTCCCTCAAACATCTTACATTGGAACAATTCCCTTGAAATGTCAAATCTCTCTGTGCGAATTTCCTTATCGAACATTTCTCTAAGGTTTAGGATAATATTCAAGGCATTCATAGCTTCATGTTGCTTTTGATGATTTGGAGCCATACTAGCCAACATCACACATGTGGCTTGATCGAGATC
>NW_018397281.1:954344-954425 GCF_002168275.2 Theobroma umbraticum
ACTCTATAGGCCTCCTTTTCCTCATTTGTAGCATCATTGCTAGGTTCCTCAATAATAAGACCATCAAGGACATAACCTTTT
>NW_018397281.1:954435-954533 GCF_002168275.2 Theobroma umbraticum
TCAAGACAATGTTGATATTATGGAACCAGTCAATGAAATTTGACCCTGTCAACTTGTTTGCATCAAGTATGCTTCTAAGTGACAAACTATTCACCATG
>NW_018397281.1:954795-955067 GCF_002168275.2 Theobroma umbraticum
TAAACTTCTTATTGAGCTAGGACCTTTTTCATCCCACCGTGACCTTGAGTGACTTAACAAGTCACAATGAAACTAATTAGGTAGATAACTTAACTTATCAATTGTATCTTATGCAACTCCTAGATCAGTTAGATGACAACTCTTTGTCTAAATGCATCATATACACTTTGCCTAACTATTCTTTTAATACTATGTAGTCATGTGTGACACATTTGAACAACATGGTACTAGTTGCGTATAACCCACGAATAACTCAAACATACTTGTGTAAA
>NW_018397281.1:955077-955198 GCF_002168275.2 Theobroma umbraticum
TGAGTGACTCAACAAGCCTCCAATTAAAAGAGCAGTCAGGTTATCTTGTTATATGGTGAAAGGAAACTTTTTGACTTAATATTTTAAGAGGAATTTTATTTATTAATTCATTAATTAAGGT
>NW_018397281.1:955208-955327 GCF_002168275.2 Theobroma umbraticum
TGGTGTTGTTGACATGCATAGCATTTATCATATTTCACATATATCTTATATAGATACTGAAAAACAAATCTATCTCATGCCAACTACTAGAATGATTATGGACTTTACTAATTCTAATT
>NW_018397281.1:955427-967036 GCF_002168275.2 Theobroma umbraticum
ATTCATGGTAGGATGAAAAACAAAAGCCTAGGAAGAATATTCTATCGATACATTCTCAAATGTATCGATAGATTTCGCCAAAGATGAACATATATCGATACCTTGTCCAAATGCATCAATACATTTGAAGTAAAGAGCACCTAAGGGGAAAGGTATCGATACATTGCCCTAATGTCTCGATACATTCATTCAAAATTAGGACAATGTATCAATACATTGCCAAAATGTATTGATACATCATAGAAGAAAGGTCAAAATAAAAAGAGCGTTTGTAGGCTATTTCGTCTATTACTCTATCTAAGCTCTTTCTCTACCTTTACTCTATCTAAGCTCCTTGTCTCCCTTTCTTCCTCTAGAAACCTAAAACCCTAAAGCCTAAAATGGATTTTTAAAGTGATTTGAAGCTATCTGGAGCTTGGGAAACCATCTTGGAGGTAAGATTTAACATTTTTACCAATTATTTTTTGATTTAATCAGTTAACAACTTCAAAAATGACTTTTCTCCAAATTTGGTATTTTTTCCCTCTTTGGCTTGAATTAGGGAATTTAGAGCTAAGACTTTTGCAATCTGACTTCCAAGGTATGGGTTTAGATCATTAATAAAGGATTTAAGCTTAAATAGTTAGATTGCTAAGATTTAGTTAATTATGTGAAAGCTGGCATTTTTCGAAAGCTAAGAATAATTAATCTTTTGACGTTCTGATGTGTTTGATGGGGGAAACAAAGTTAAATTAACTCATTAGCAAGCTAGATGATGATTGGAAAATAAGGGTTGAAGCTTGGTAGAAAGTGCCTGCTATTGTCATTATGAATGGGTTTAAATATAATGTGTGTAATGCATGAAGCATGGTAGATGCGCTACCGTGGTATTAGAACAAAATATATATGACTAGACAAATGAATCTAGGCTAGAGAACAATATATGTGTATATATATATATGTGAAATGCGTTTGTGATTGTATATTGTGATGTAAGCCACATGGGTGGCCTATACTGTGTGTGCCTAGACTACAATGTCTAGAGTCTATCATCCCTAGGAGTAGTTTACCCTAGGTGAATGCTATGTATGATATGATTGAATGATACCTTGGAGGCTTAGAGACACTTAGAACCCTAATCGAGCTTAAGACAATTGAAGCTTAACAAATGCGATTTGTGGTTTGACGAGGAAAGATGTGAATAATAAAGGCATAATAACAAAGTTCCACTTGAGAAATGAATTCTGGATGTTGATTTGATTTATAGTTGAGTGGATCTTTGTCCTCCTGTGACTATTTGTGTGCTTGCAAGGATGGTGGCAAGCAACGACTGTGGCACTAATCCCGCTTATGATTCCTGCCTGTAGTGCTCTGATGCCATCCGTTGAGATTACTCCAAGTGATGCTGACTTTGGGAGTTTACTTCAATTGATGATCTGATTCTCTGCCTATTGCTTCAGTACTTGTGTAATCCGTTTCTCCATCTGTTACTTTGACATTGTGCATGATCTGTTTTTCGTCTATTGCTTCGACACATGCGTGATCTGATTGTGTCTAGAGGAGGACCTCTAATTCATTTTATTGGTATATGATGTGAGATAGCCATAGAGAGACTTAGATAAATGTGATATGAGTCTAATGTGATACTTCAACGATTAGAGTGTGCCGTAGAGATTGATTTGAATAACTTTTATTAGCTTTGTGGGGAAGCCTAACAATATGTGTGATGATCTTTGGAGACATCGAGAATGATGATATTGCCTTCATATTGGATTTAAGGTTAATGATATGCCCTGTGTCATGGTCCACACCAACTTTTGTGAGGAATTGTCCACTTGAGCACATTGGCCTCACGGTTTTGTCCCACAAAAAGCACCTCTTAGGTTGAAGGTGGTATGAACTTTTATATTCCCAGTATCACTATAGTACATAGCTGAAGTGAGATTCATGACTCCTCTCTCCAGGACCATGACATCCTTCCTTACTCCTCGCTAGGAGTTTCTCTTCAATGTGGGAGTTTGTGGCTTTACTGACTAGGAGCATTTTCTAAACGATGTGGGATTCACATCCATGCGAGGATCGTGACAACTTGCATTCAGAGATGTTTGCTAGAACATCTAAATGCACGAACAATGCGCATATTTCCTATATGTGTTTAATATGTATATGATTTTCTTTATCTGCGCCACTCATTGAGTATTATAGTACTCACCCATTTGTATACCATATGCAAATAAATAGGCCACAAAGTTGTATGGTAAAGGTTGTCTAGTGATAGACCAATTTTTGCATTCGATAAGTTCTCCATTTTGATCACTCTGTTGAGGCAGTTAAGGCTTTTCACTATGGATAATGTGTGAAGGCCTAGCGTGCCATGTTATATTGTGTATTAAGGGTTAACATGTATGAACTCATTTGGATAGCCATCATGTGGCCTTATTACTATTTGTATGGAAATTAAGCCACCGATATTGTATTTTATTCAAATTTGTTATGAATATTTGATTATAGAATCCCTTAACCTATGTATGTTTGAACATGAACTTTGAGGCTTGCTCTGGCCTAGTGGGCTTACCAATTGGGCTCTGGACCGATCATGGCCCTTAGATTTGGGTCATGACATTAAATAGATTGTTCTTTTTAAGGGATGGCACTTGTTTCATGTTTCCCAATGCAATGATCGAATTATGATAGGTTTTAACCAAAAATAAAAAATATTTTGATTTGACATAATTTATAAGATTAGAAAACCATTTAAAGCAAGTAACAAGGATTTCGATGGCATGAGTGACTTTAAATTGACTTTTCTTGTCAATGGATGGCATTGGTATCATGTTTCTCAATGCAAACATCCAATTTTGATAGGTTTTTTTGTAAAAACAAAAAAGATTTCAATTTATCATTTATAAGATTATAAACCATTTAAAGCGAGTAACATGGCTTTTGATAGCATAAGTGATTATAAATGAAATTTTCTTGCCAATACTATTGGAGTAGGATTTTAGTGGATTGATGTGATTGGAAGCAAGCAATCCAAGAACAGAAGCGGAAACACACAACATTCTTATTGTAAGTAATATAATCACATCCTAAAAAATATAAGAATCTATAAAGTAAAAAAAAATACCTTTTATTTTGAGATTCTTATTTTTTGACACCACCATACCAATGAATGATTTCTTGACCAAATAAGTTTACCACTTATTTTTTAAGAATGCTTTCAACTTGAACCTTAAGTGGACAAGGAGTGGAATGCTAGACTACAAGATGGCAATCGATTTTGTCTCTCTTTTCTTGTTCTTGATAAAATAAAACTCCCTATTGAATAATAACTCTAATTTTATTATTATCCATCTTTATTTAAAAAGAATTAATAATAAATATAATAGTGATAGTCAAACATGGAGTCTCTTTTTATCAACATGTATGTCTAGATTCATTTTACAAGAATCCTCCTTGCATTATCTTAATTTAAGACAACTATTGCCTTTAATTAAAACAAAAATATTTTATCTTGTCTAAATTGCGATAAATATGTTTTCTTCTCTAGATTAAGACAAAAAAACTTTTTCTTGTTTTAAATTAAGAAAAACATATTTTCTTGTCTAAAGTGATACCAAACATGTTTTGTTGTCTAAATTAAGACAAACATATTAAAATTGTCATTTTTTTACACAATTTAATTAATCAAATAAAACATGCATTCGAGCTTAAACAAGTTGAATTCTATGAAGTTAAGTGGGGAATCTATTTGGACATAGATATTCCAACCTCCAATAAACTTAAAATTATTCTTAATCTCATTAAAAAATAATTCAAACTTATTAACTATGAAATCACTCCACCATAGATTCATGGTTGCACTCTTGGATTAACTATAACTACAACAAACAATTCAATACTTGATATTAATTATTAATTATCCAATTGCAAACCTTATATTGCGAACCCACATAACCATCTAATGATAAAAGGTGAAATTATCGTTTTAACTTTTATGTCAGTTTTGTCCTTTAGTCTCAAATTTCATCCAATTAGTGATTCAATACTCTAGATCTAATCTTTTGAGTATCTAGATGTGATGAGCAACTAATTATCAATCCACAGATTAATCACCAATCTTCTTGAAATCACTAGAAATGATGTTAATGCTATCAACTCCATTATTTAGATATATGTTCCTAAATGTTCATCTCGATTATAATCCCAAAACATGAAGACTAGATCAATGCTTTATGATGATCATGCGCATGGTCAATCAAAGATTATAAGTTGATTAAACACAAGTCCACTATCCATCAAGATTTTAGTTCTACCATAAGCAAATGCAGTAGTGTGAGATCAAAATTTAAGTAACGATTAAACTTAAACTTGATTCTCACATGATTCCATTTTGTGTTATAGTGTCACTACTCGAAGTTAACCATTTCGATGATTTGAGACTTATCATTCCCCTAAAATGAATCACATTCATTTCATTTGAAATACTCTAGATACTACAGCCGTAACACCATAAAGTGACTAGCTTTTATCATATGGCAGTAAACAATTTTTAGATTCAATTAAAATATGTCTTCTATGTATGACTCTTCATACAAATGTATTTTAATATCTCAATACAATCATGGTACCTTTATAACTAGATAATGAATGCTTACTAAAGCAAACTTTTCATCTTATTATCAAAATGTACTTTCATAACAAATAAATTTAATGAAATTAAGCATGAAAATATGCTTGCTTTCCAAGGTATCATATTCTCAAAATTCTTAACAAATACATGGCATCCGCTTCACTTTTCCCAATGCAAACATCCAATTATGATAGTTTTTCACCAAAAACGAAAAAGATTTCGATTGAAAATCATTTATAAGATTAGAAAACCGTTTAAAGTGAATAACATGGCTTTCGATGGCATGAGTCACTATAACAGGACTTTTCTTAGTAATGGATCACATCTGCTTTACATTTCCTAATGTAAAAATCGTATTATGATAGGGTTTAACCAAAACCAAATACTTTTTGATTTAGAACCATTTATATAATTATAAAACCATTGAAAGTGATTAACATTGCCTTCGATGTCGTGAGTGACCATAAATAGAGTTTTCTTGTCAATGGATGGCATTCATTTTATCTTTCTCAACGCAAACATCGAATTATGATAGGTTTTGACCAAAAATGAAAACGATTTCAATTGAAAATCATTTATAAAGTTATAAAATCATCTAAATAGAGTAACATGGCTTTCGATAGCATAAGTGGCTACAAATGGACTATTTGTATCAAGAAATGGCATCCGCTTCATGTTTGCTAATGCACACATCCAATTATGATAGGTTTTAACCAAAAACAAAAAGATTTCGATTTGAAATCATATATAAGATTAAAAAACCATTTAAACCAAGTAACAAGGCTTTCAATGGCATAAGTGGCTATAAATGGACTATCTATTTAAGAGTTGACATTTGTTTCATATTTCTCAATGCAAATGTCCAATTATGATACGTCTTACCCAAAAACAAAAAAGATTTTGAGTTGAAATCATATATAAGGTTAGAAAACCATTTAAAGGGAGTAACAATGTTTTTGATGGCATGAGTGACTATAAATTGACTTTTTTTGTTAATGGATGGGATCCACTTCATGCTTCCAGATGCAAACATCCAATTTTGATAGGTTACAACAAAAAATGAATATAATTTCAATTTCAAATCATTTATAAGATTATAAAGCCATTTAAAGCGAATGACAAGGCGTTTAATGACATGAATGACTATAAATGGACTTCTCTTGTGAATTAATGGTATTAGCTTCATGTTTTCCAAAGAAAACATCCAATTATGATAGGTTTTAAGCAAAAACAAATGGATTTCAATTTAAAATTCTTTATAACATTATAAAACCATTTAAAGCCAATGACAACGTTTTCAATGGCATGAGTGACATTAAATGGAATTTTCCTGTCAATGGATGGCTTTTTTCCTGATGCAAACATAGAATTATGAATGGCATCCACTTCAAGTTTCCTAATGCAAACATCCAATTAAGATCGGCTTTAAGAAAAAGGAAAAAGATTTTTATTCAGCATCACTTATAAGATTATAAAACCATTTAAAGTGAGTAACAAGAGTTTTGATAGCATGAATGACTATAAATGAACTTTTATTATTAGTGGAGGGCATCCACTTTATGATTCCCAATGCAAATATCCAATTATGGTAGGTGTTAACCAAAAATGAATAACATTTCAATTTGAAATCATTTCTAAGATCATAAAACCATTTAGAGTGAGTAGCAAAGCTTTCAATCACATGAGTGACTATAAATAAACTTTTCTTGTTAATGGATGCCATGGGGTTCATGTTTCCTAATGCAAATATTGAATTATGATAGGTTTTCAGCAAAACCAAAGGAGATTTCAATTTAAATTCATTTATAAGCTTATAAAACCATTTAAAACGACTAACATGACTTTCGATGGCTTGAGTGACTGTAAATGAAATTTCTTGTCAATTGATAGCATCTGTTTCATGTTGCCCAATGTGAACATCCAATTACGATAGGGTTTCACTAAAAACAAAAAAGATTTCAATTGAAAATTATTTATAACAATATAAAACTATTTAAAGTGAGTAACATGGCTTTCAATTGCATAAGTTAGAATAAATGGCCTTTTCTTCTCAACCGATGGCATTCACTTCATGTTTTTTGATGCAAACATCCACTTACAATATGTTTAAAGAAAAAAGAAAAATGATTTCAATTTAAAATTATTTCTAAGAATACAAATTCATTTAAAGCGATTAACAAGGCTTTTGATGGCATAAGTGACTAGAAATGGAGTTTTATCATCAATGGATGGCATCCATTTCATGCTTTCTGATGCAAACATCGAATTATGACAGGTTTTAACTAAAAAGGAAACAACATTTTGATTTGAAATTATTTATAAGGTTATAAAACCATAAAAAATGAGTGAGTAAGGTTTTGATGGCATGAATGACTATGAATAGACTGTTCTTTTCTATGGAAGGACTCCACTATACATTTCCTAATGCAGACATCCAGTTATGATAGGTTTTAACCTGAAACAAAAAAGATTTGGAGTTAAAATCTTTTACAAGATTAGAAAAACATATTAAGCGAGTAACAAGGCTTTGAATGGCATGACTGAATATAAATCGACTTTTCTTGTCAATGGATAGTATTTGCTTCACGTTTCCTAAAGCAAACATCCAATTATTAAAGGTTTTAACTAAAAACAAATAAAATTTTGATTTAAAATAATTTTTAAGATTATAAACCATTTAAAGCAAGTAATAAGGCTTTCGATGGCATCAGTAACTATAACTAGACTTTTCTTGTCAATGGATAGAATCGAATAAACAGTTCTCAATGCAAACATCCAATTATGATAGGTTTTAAGCAAAAAGAAAAAAAACTTCAATTTAAAATGATTTATAAGATTATAAAACCATTTAAAGCGAGTAACATGGCTTTTGATGGCAAGAGTGACTATAAATGGACTTTTATTGTCAATGGAGAGCATCTACTTCCTATTTCTCGATGCAAACATGCAATTATGATAAGATTTCATCAAAAATGATTTCAATTGAAAATCATTTAAAAGATTACAAAACCACTTAAAGTGAGTAACATGTCTTTATATGGCATGAGTGACTACAAATGGATATATCTTATTAAAAGATGGCATCTGCTTCATGTTTCTTGATTCAAACATCCAATTATGATAGGTTTTAATGAAAAAGGAAAAGGATTTAGATTTAAAATCTTTTACAAGGTAATAAAATCATTTAAAGTAAGTAATAAGGCTTTGGATGGCATGAGTGACTTTAAATGAACTTTTATCGTCAATGGATGGCATTCACTTCAAGTTTCCCAATGCTAACATCCAATTACAATTGCTTTTAATCAAAAAGGAAAGCATTTTGATTTGAAATCATTTATAAGATTATAAAACCATAAAAGTTTGTAATTAGGCTTTTGATGGCATTAGTGACTATAAATGGACTAGTTTTCTCAAGGGATGGCATCCACTTCATGTTTCTTGAAGAAAATATCCAACTAAGACAGGATTTAACCAAAATGGAAAAAGATTTTGATTTGAAATCATTTATAAGTTTGGAAAACCATTTATAAATGAGTAACAAGGCTTTCAATGGCATGAGTGACTATAAATAACCTTTTTGCCTCAATAGATGGCATCCGCTTTCCATTTCCTGATGCAAACATCCAATTATGATAGGTTTAAATAAAAAATGAAAAAGATTTTCATATAAAATCATTTATAAAATTATGAGACCATTTTAAATCATGTAACTAGGATTTTGATGGCATGAATGATTTTAAATTGGCTTTTTTTAATGAATGGCATTCGCTTCGTGGTTCCCAATACAAACATCCAATTGTGATAAGTTTAACCAAAATTGAACAAGATTTGGATTTGAAATTATTTAAAGATTATAAAACCATTTAAAGCAAGTAACAAAGCTTTTGATGGCAAGAGTGACTATATGTGGACTTTTATTGTCAATGGTTGGTATTTGCTTCATGTTTCTCGATCCAAACATCAGTTGTGATAGAGTTTCACTAAAACCAAAAAAGATTTCGATTGAAAATCATTTATAAGATTACCAAATCATTTAAAGAGAGTAAGATGGCTTTTGATAGAATGAATGAATATAAATAGACTTTTGTTGTGAATGGATGTAATCCGGTTCATGTTTGCCAATCCAAACATCCAATTGTGATAAGTTTTCACCAAAAATGAAAAAAGATTTTGATTGAAAATCATTTATAAGATTATGACTGATGAAGATGCCTTCTTTGTATTGTTTGATTTGAAAGCCAAGAAAGAATTTCAGTTCGCCTATCATGCTCATCTCAAATTCACCCTACATTTCTTTAGCAAAGTTCTTGCACAAAGCCTCATTAGTAGCACCAAATACAATATCATCCATATAAATTTGAACTACAATTAAATCTTTCAAGTATCTCTTAATAAACAATGTTGTATCAATACGTCCCCTAATATACCCTTTTTCAACTAAAAATTTTGAGAGTCTTTCCTACCAAGCTCTTGGAACTTGTTTTAATCCGTATAATGCCTTACATAGCTTGAAAATATAATCAACTTTTTCAAAGTCCTTAAATTAGGGGGTTTGTTTAACATAGACTTCTTCTTGGATAAGACCATTTAAAAAGGACTTTTCACATCCATTTGAAATAATTTAAAGTTCATAAAACATGTAAATGCAAGCAATAATCTTATGGCTTCTATCCTAGCAATAGGAACAAATGTTTCATCATAGTCAATGCCTTCTTCTTAGTTATATCCTTGAGCAACTAACCTAGCTTTTTTTCTAATAGCATTACCTCGCTCATCTATCTTGTTTCTAAACACCCACTTTGTGCCAACAATTTGGTGGTTTAATGATCTAGAAACTAATGTCCACACTCAGTTTCTTTTAAATTGATCAAGCTCTTCTTGCATAGCCAATCTCTAGCTTTCTTCTTTTTCTGCCTCTTCAAAGCTCTTAGGCTTGATTTATGAGATGAAAGTAGAGAATTCACATGTCTTTTTAATTCCTCTTCTAGTTTTGACACCTTGTGAAAGATCACCTATGATCTGTTCTAATGGATGATCTTTCATGTACTTCCAGCTCTTTGGAAGATCAATGTGTTGATTTTCAGTCCTTTACAGAGTTTCTAAAGGTGGAGGTTCTATTTCTCTTCCAAGTGAATATTCTTCATTGTTTTTCTTATTTTCTAAGCTCATTTCTTCCATTTGTCTTTCAAAGTCCTCTGCATCATTTTCATCAACAAGAGCTTTCTTTTGCAAGGTAATAAATTCATCAAAAACTACATGGATAGATTCTTTAATTATTAAAGTTCATTGTTAAAAACTCTATAGGCTTTTGAGTTCAAAGTATATCCTAGAAATATTGCTTCATCACTCTTAGCATCAAATTTTCCTAGAGAATGTTTTTCATTCTTTAATACAAAACATTTGCAGCCAAAGCTCTTAAAGTGAGAAATATTTGGTTTTCTACCTTTGTACAATTCATATGGGGTTTTTGATATCATGGTCCTTATTGATACTCTATTAAGAATGTATGTAGCCATATTGACAGCTTCTACCTAAAAGTATTTTTGTAGATTATTTTCACAAAGCAAGGTTTTAGCCATTGCTTTTAATGTTCAATTTTTCCTTTCTACAACTCTATTTTGTTAAGGTGTTCCAGATGCAGAGAAGTTGTGATCTAACCCCCTTTCATTACAAAAATTTTCAAAATCATCTCCTTCAAACTCTCCTTCATGATCATAAATGCATTTTCTTTTCATTTTGAACCCTCTTACAATGATTCACAAATGCAGACAGTGCATCATTTTTATGAGCAAGGAAGTAGACTTAAGTGTACCTATAGTAGTCATCAACTATCACAAAGCCATACAATTTACCTCCTAAGCTAGTTGTGTTTATTAGACCAAATAAATCGATATGTAACAACTCGAGAGGTCTAGAGGTTGAAATAATCTTCTTGGTTTTAAAGGATGTTCTAACTTGTTTACCTAATTGGCAAGCATTACAAATCTAATCATTTTCATATTTAAGTTCAAGTAATCCTATAACCAGATTCTTTCTCATCAATTTTGATATAGTATGCATGCTCACATGTCTAAGTCTCCTATGCCGTAACCAACTATCATTTCCATCATTTGCCATAAGACACTTTTCACAATTAAGTTCAAGGTCTGCAAGAAATATAACATACATATTCTTGATTCTTTTCCCTATAAATGAAACTTTATTAGTACTAATGTCTATTACTTTTACATTTATATGAATTAAAACATATCCTAAAGCCTTTATCACACAATTGACCGATCCTTAATAAATTATGCTTTAAACCTTTAACCAGCAACACATGACTAATTTGAGTTTAAGAATTCTTACCAATAAATCCTATACCATGATTTCTACCTTTTGAGTCATCTCTAAATGATACAGTACCTCCCTTTTTCTTGTCCAGTTGAGCAAATAACATTTCGTTTCTAGTCATATATCTTGAGTAACGACTGCCATGTACCATGGTTGCTTTTTCTTCAATTGAGCTCTTGAACATATGTCTTTTCATTTAGGCTTAACTTGCACGACAAATTTTCAGTTTTTCTTAATAGGTACCCATACCTTTATGGGTCCTTAAAGGTTTGCTTCTACATAGGATCCTTTTGGAACCCAAATCCTTTTTTTTGCATGCTTTTATTTTTATAATAGTTATAAAATAAGTGACCAAGTTTAACACAAATATAGCACCTAAGAGAAACATTAACAGAACTTTTCTTGAATTATGTGTTTCTTCTTGACATTTCATTTCTTACATTCTTAAGAGCAATATTTTCATCAATGGCTTTTTGTAAAGCTTCAGTCCTATTTTTCAATTTCGATCTTCGAATTTCATAATCTATTTTTGACTGTTCAAGTTCAGTTTGAAGTAAATTTCTTTGTTCAAAAACAGAGAAAAAATCATTATTTATCTTTTCTAAATCATTCTCAAGAGATGAAGTCTTTCCTTTCAAAGCCTTGTATTTTGATGCAAGTTTTT
>NW_018397281.1:967046-967612 GCF_002168275.2 Theobroma umbraticum
ATAAAGACATTCATATTCATCTTGAAGTTTATCCATAGAAATAACACTATCTCTTAGTCAACTAAGTGTTCTCTGTTTCACAATTTGCTTGAACTCGCCAGCTTCTCTTTTAAGTTTTATCCAACCAGTTCCTTATTCTTATGAGTTTTGATAGTTGCTTTTAAATGATTAACTAATTATTTAACATACATTTTTATCCTACACACTCAACTAGGAGTGTTAGACATAAATGAATGGAAATGTTTTATTATCATCAAAAACTAATGGAGCCAACACTTAATATGTGTGGCCCATTAGGCTTTTAACATATTGGCAATAAATATAAATCATAATCAAATACCAATTTGATAATTAATTTATATTTATAGATCTTGAGCGGCATCTAGCAATACATCATGACCACCCAAATGTTAGAGAGTCAATTAATGATTTTGATAAAGCCATTCAATGATAAGCCTTTTAGTGCAATACAGTCTTTTCATCAAATATCTCAGATATGTCATTAAGCATGGCTTAGCGTCTGCTTATAACATTCCATATTAGTTTTCATAATTCATGACTAACCT
>NW_018397281.1:967622-967853 GCF_002168275.2 Theobroma umbraticum
GGAAACTAACTTTCCTTAAATTCATCATGCTTTAGCCAAAGACTTTATACGAGTTAATCAAAAATTGAGAACAGGTGAGATACATCCCCTCATATCACTTGGAGTGATGAATCCTTTCTTGACCACTCATTCAGCTTCCTATTCTTCATGGCATACACAAAAACACCCTGTGTAGGCATTTGGTTGCTTCCAAACCCGTAGGGGTGAAATCAAAGTATGTCATTTTCCATA
>NW_018397281.1:967863-968018 GCF_002168275.2 Theobroma umbraticum
TAGTGTCTCAAGTCTAAGGACTAGTTGAATGACTCTCACATGAGAAAATTTTCCATAGACACTTAACTGAAATACCAAATGGAGTTCTCATAGTGGGTCATGTTTAGTAAACTTTTTCTTTAACAAGCACCTACATGTTATCCTCAAGTATCCCA
>NW_018397281.1:968028-968333 GCF_002168275.2 Theobroma umbraticum
TCTATGAGATCAATTGCTTACTTCTCAAGTAAAGAGGCTTAACATGTGCCAGTATTTGAGCATTGTCAATGCCCTGTCTTGATAATACAATGACCGAAAATAATTTTTAGAACATGGCTTTAATGCATAGTGATCTCATAATTGTAACAATTTTACATTTCTCTAGCAAAGCCCTTATATTCCATGGGCTTTATCCAATTAGTACTTAATAACACTTTATTATTGCACTAACATGAAGGAAAACCTCTATTACATATAATTATGTGATTAAATATGCATTAAATGACAACATATATTCCTTGACC
>NW_018397281.1:968433-968537 GCF_002168275.2 Theobroma umbraticum
GTTAGGTGAGAAAAGAATTTTACAACCTAGAGAAAATAGAGATAAGATAGGGTGAGTGACCCTATTTTAAAATAAATACCATGAGAAATAAATTTAACCATCCA
>NW_018397281.1:968547-968654 GCF_002168275.2 Theobroma umbraticum
TTCTAAGTTCTAAGTCCATAATCATCCTCATGCTTTATAATCACAATCAAAAGCATAAAATAAATACAAACTCAATATCACTTGGTGATCTTGTGTGTTATTTGAGA
>NW_018397281.1:968664-969064 GCF_002168275.2 Theobroma umbraticum
TTAATTCACTTAAAGTGCTAGACTCAAATTATTTGATATTTTTTTATTGCAATTTGGTGTTTAAGAAAATCCCAATTTCAAAACACTTAAAGTAAACATTTTACTCCTTATTTCTTATTAGAATTTCATTGAAATAAAATTTTAACATTTTACTTCTTATTTCTTATTATAAATTCATTGAAATAAAATTTTCCTTTCTAAGACACCCCATTTTAATTTTTTCCATAATTAAAACTCTTTTTAATCATGAAAACCTCTTTATTTTCAGTAAACTTCCTAAAATATATCAAAGACAACATTTTATTTTTTACATTTAGAACATGGATTAGTTTCCTAAATTATATGTTACTCAAGTTACCTAAATGGTGACTTAACAAATTTTGGAAACTTCTAGTCAAAC
>NW_018397281.1:969153-969447 GCF_002168275.2 Theobroma umbraticum
CTATCAATTTCCCAAATTAAAATACTATCCTTAATTTTAGGAATTTCTTTCAAAGTAGGACACAATTTCCTATTTTTATGAATCACTCAAAACTAAAATACTATCCTTAATTTTAGGAATTGCTTTTAAAGTAGAAAACAATTTTCTATTTTTTATGGATCACCCAAAATTAAAATCGATCGCATTTAAGTGCTCTTAAAACTCCATAAATTATGAGTCAAACTCATGAAAAAGCTGCTGGAAATTTCCAGCAAGTGTGTTTAACAATTAAACACAAAATTCATGAAGAATTAA
>NW_018397281.1:969477-969841 GCF_002168275.2 Theobroma umbraticum
TTTTCTGCATTGAATCTTTATTGTTTTGGAACTCGAAAACATGATTTTTATGAATCTTTTTCATACTAAATCAAGTTTGACCGTAATATGTAGTAATTTAATTTGATGAAACTAATTTTTTACAATTAAAAACTGCTCATAACACTTTCCCAATATTAGTAAAATAATTGGCACATTAGCCCTACAACATCTCAAAACTATTCGGTTTTAACTTGGCTTCACAAGCCTTTTAATCCATTCATTAATTCTTCAACTAAACATTTTTTTAAACCTTTTAAAGTATGTTTTAATGAATTAATTACATGCTGCCCAGATTTGAATTAAAATAGAAAAACAAATTTTCAAGAAAGCCTTTAAAATTGAT
>NW_018397281.1:969851-969966 GCF_002168275.2 Theobroma umbraticum
TCAACACACAAATCAATACTATTGATTATCACCAAGAATCAAGCATGCAATCACATGAAAAACATCAAACAATGGCTCTAATACCACTGCTAGGATTTGACCTCATGCTCAAACA
>NW_018397281.1:969976-970128 GCF_002168275.2 Theobroma umbraticum
CAATAAATTAAAATATAACGCAATGAAAAAATAAAAATAGTATTTAATCAGAGAAACAGTCGAATCCTACAGGATCAATATTTGTGTTTTTCATATAACATTTAAATAAATTATAAACACTCATAAATTTAAGAGTTACATACCTTGCTCTA
>NW_018397281.1:970210-970375 GCF_002168275.2 Theobroma umbraticum
GTTTGGCCTCTAACAATAATCCACATAGTAACTGAATAAGATATTCTCCAAGATAGGATTTTACATGTGCTAGCAAGTTTTGTTTCTAAAACAGAAGGACCAAAATTCTTTCCGAATCTTATTTTTGTCAAACAAAGAAAACTATTTTTCTTTTCTTATTTTATG
>NW_018397281.1:970475-970580 GCF_002168275.2 Theobroma umbraticum
ATCTTTATTGTTTTGGAACTCGAAAACATGATTTTTATGAACCTTTTTCATACTAAATCAATTTTGGCCGAAATATGTAGTAATTTAATTTGATAAAACTAATTT
>NW_018397281.1:970590-970727 GCF_002168275.2 Theobroma umbraticum
AAAACTACTCATAACACTTTCCCAATATTAGTAAAATAATTGGCACATTAGCCCTAAAACATCTCAAAACTATTCGGTTTTAACTTAGCTTAACAAGCCTTTTAATCCATTCAATAATTCTTCAACTAAACATGATT
>NW_018397281.1:970737-970968 GCF_002168275.2 Theobroma umbraticum
TAAAATATGTTTTAATGAATTAAGTACATCCTGCCCAGATTTGAATTAAAATAGAAAAGTAAATTTTCAAGAAAGCCTTTAAAATTGATATATACCAAATCAATCCTATTGATTATTACCAAGAATCAAGCATGCAAATCACATGAAAAACATCAAATAATGGCTTTGATACCACTTCTGGGATTTGACCTCATGCTCAAACATGAAAATAATCAATAAATTAAAATATAA
>NW_018397281.1:971364-971576 GCF_002168275.2 Theobroma umbraticum
AAGTGGTTAGAGGCTTCAAGTTTTTAGTTTGCTAATATAACATATTTATATAGCTAAACCAATTTGTAACCCTAAATACAACAGTTCTATTTTAATTTAATTAAGTCTCTATTAACTTAATTAATTTCTCACTTTATTTTGGTCTTTTTCAATTAAGTTCAACTTATTTAATTATCCTTATTTAATCCCAATCATGTCACTTAATGTGTGTG
>NW_018397281.1:971586-971777 GCF_002168275.2 Theobroma umbraticum
AATATCAATTTGATAATTACTTTATATTTATAGATCATGAGCGGAATCTAGCAATACATCATGATCACCCAAACGTTAGAGTCAATTAAAGATTTTGACAAAGCCTTACAGTGATAAGCCTCTCAGTGCAATATGATCCTTTCATCAAACATCCTAGATATGTCATTAAGTATGGCTCGGTGTCTACTTAT
>NW_018397281.1:971787-971892 GCF_002168275.2 Theobroma umbraticum
ATTAGTTCTCATAATTCATGACTAACCTTATGAATATAAAAAACTAACTTTCCTCAAATTCATCATCCTTTGGCCAAACACTTTATACAAGTTAATCAAGAATTG
>NW_018397281.1:971902-972523 GCF_002168275.2 Theobroma umbraticum
AGATACATCCCCTCATATCACTTGGGGTGATGAATCAGCTTTTGACCACTCATTCACCTTCGTATGCTTCATGGCATACCCAAAAATATCCTGTTTAGGCATTTGGTTTTTTCCAAACATGTTGGCGTGAAATCAAAGTATGTCCTTCCTATACAAGATGACTTAGTGTCGTAAGTCTAAGGACTAGTTGCTCGACTATCACATGAGAACATTTTCCATACGCAGTTAAGAGAAATACCAAATGGAGTTATCATAATGGTTCATGTTCAGTGAACTTGTTCTTTAACAAGCACTTATTTGTTATCCTCAAGTATCCCATATACTTCAATCTATTAGATAGATTGCTTACTTCCCAAGTAAGGAGGCTTAACATGTACCAGTCTTTGAACATTGTCAATGCCATGTTTTAACAATCTAATGACGAAGAACAATTTTAGAAACATGGCTTTGATGCATAATGATCTCATAATTGTAATTATTTTACAATTCTCTTGTAAGGCCTTTATGTTGCATGGGCTTCATCCAATTAGTACTTAATAACTCTATATTATAGCACTAACATGAAGGGAAGCCTCTATCACAAATAATTATGCGATAAATATGCATTAAATGACAATATAT
>NW_018397281.1:972533-972999 GCF_002168275.2 Theobroma umbraticum
CAATCTAATTGGCTTAGGGGCATATACCAACAAGTGGTGTTTCCACTCACCTAGTTGGAGATTCAACTCTTAGCTCCAATCATAACTTCATTTTGGCGAAATCCATTAATTTTTCATGCGTTCTTATTTAACAACGTCCATTAAAATCATTTCCTATAGTAAGAATTTTGTAATAATCATTCTAAGTACTTTCAAAACTACTCTATTTTAGCTAAACTAATTTTCTAGCTAAAACCCACGCTTAAAAACTAATAAATATTTCATCCTTATCTTAGGTGAGCTTAGATGATTGAAGAAATCACAAAGCTTTTAAGACTTAATCACCAATAGAAAATCTGGGTAATAAAACAATTATTTAAGTTTCAAAAATCCAAATCCAAATGATTTAAATGCTAAATATTTCATCTTTTTCCATAAAGAAACAATTATAAGCTGTAGAATCATAAAAATGGAATTTTAGGTTAAA
>NW_018397281.1:973009-974693 GCF_002168275.2 Theobroma umbraticum
AAAAGCTTAAGAATAGGTGTTTTACCTTGCAATTTCAGTTGAGGGTTGCAAACCCTTGAAAAATGTGATATATTTATAAACTAAAGTGTGAAAATACATTTTTACCCTTTTTTTCTAAAATAGACAAAATGTATCAATACATTGGCCCATGTATTGATACATTTGGTTATGGAGAAAATGCATTGATACATTATGAACTTGTATCGATAGATGTTCATCAAAAACCCATTCTAGGCTAAATGTATTAATACATTTGAGGCAGAATGTAGTTTTTCTGAAATAGATTGCCTATAAAACCTGCCTAACTTATTTACATTAAATACCATTTAAGTAAATGTCTTTTTAATTTTTTACTCTCCATTTACTTAAGATATTTAATACAAATAAGTGAACAACCCCCCATTTGGACTCAATAAAAATATCAAAAAAATTAAAACCATAAGAATCAAAATCTAAATTTTGGTTTCAAGAACAAAATTGAAAAAGTTCGAGTGAAATTAAATTTGCGGTTCCCATTTAGCATAGCAAATGTGCTTCAAAATTATGAAATTTTTTTTTGATCATCTAAAAATAAAAGGAATGATTACCGTTGTATTTTTATTTTCAAAAGATTGTTCTATAAAAATTACATATTTTGACCCCTTCTAAACTTAGAAATTTTTTTGCTTCAACAGTGTCAAACCACTAAAACTATCAATGAATTCTTTTGAAGGTTAAAACTAATTTTGATGTTCAAAATATGTAATCTATGTGCTTACCAAAAGATTTCCCAACTTATCCTCTTACTTAAGGTGGGATTTCACATTTTGATTTCAAATCATTTATAAGATTATAAAACTATTTAAAAAGTGTGATAAAGCTTTCGAAGGCATGAGTGATTATAAGTGGAGTTTCTTGTCAAATGATGGCTTTATTTCACATTTCTCGATGCAAACATCCAATTGTGATCTATTTTAACTAAAAACAAAAATGATTTTGATTTAATTTCATTTTTAAATTATAAAATCGTTTAAAGCGAGAAAAAAGGTTGTCAATGGCATGTGTGTCTATAAATAGACTTTTCTTGTCAATGGATAGCCTCCGCTTCACATTTCCCAATGTAAAATCCAATTATGATATGCTTTAATGAAAAATGATAAAGATTTTGATTTAAAATCATTATAAGATTGTAAAGCCATTTAAAGTGAGTAACAAGCTTTTTGAAGGTAGGTGTGACTATAAACGGACTTTTCTTGTCAATGAATGGCATTTGCTTCAAATTTCTTGATGTAAGGCTTTCGAAGGCATGAGTAACTGTAAATAAACTTTTCTTGTCAATGGACAGTATGTGCTTCATGTATTCCAGTGCAATCATCCAATTATGGTAAGTTTTAACCAAAAAAGAAAAGATTTTGATTCAAAATCATTTATAAGATTATAAAACTATTTCAAGCAAGCAACAAGGCTTTCAAATGCATGAGTAATTATAAACAGAATTTTCTTGTTAGTGGGTGGCTTTCGCTTCACATTTCTCAATATAAACATCTAAATATGATCAATTTTAACAAAAAATATAAAATATTTTGATTTAAAATTACTTTTCAGAATATAAAATCTTTTAAAGCAAGTAATAAAGCTTTTCGATGGCATTGGTGACCACAAATAACCTTTTTTGGTCAATGGATGGCATCCGCTTCATGTTTCT
>NW_018397281.1:974703-975032 GCF_002168275.2 Theobroma umbraticum
ATTGAAATATGATTTGCTTTACCCAAAAGTAACAAAGATTGTGATTTAAAGTCATTTATATGATTATGAAACCATTTAAAGTGAGTAATAAAGCCTTCGATGGCATCGATGACAATAAATGCACCTTTCTTGTTAGTGAATGGCCTTGCTTTACATTTCCCAATGCAAACATCCAATTATGCTTTATTTTAAATAAAAATAAAAAGGATTTTGATTTAAAATTATTTATAAATTCTAAAACCATTTAAAGCAAGAAACAAGGATTTTGATGGCATGAGTGACTATAAATGAACTTTCATTGTCAAGGGATAGTGTATGCTTCATGTTTC
>NW_018397281.1:975042-978016 GCF_002168275.2 Theobroma umbraticum
CATCCATATATGATATGTTTTTGCCAAAAATGAAAAAGATTTTGATTTAAAATCCTTTTCAAATTATACAACCATATAAAGCAAGTAACAAAGGTTTCGACGACATGAGTGACTACAAATGGAATTCTCTTATCAATGGATGGCATTTGCTTCAAGTTTCTTGATGGAAACATACAAATATGATCTATTTTTACCAAAAGCAAAAACGATTTAATTTAAAATCATTTATAAGATTATAAAACTATTTAAAGAGAGTAACAATACTTGCAGTGGCATAGATGACTATAAATGGACTTTCTTGTTAATGGATGGCATCTACTTCATATTTTCCAATGCAAACATCCAAATTTGATCTATTTTAATTGAAAACAAAAAAAATTAATTTAATATCATTTATAAGATAATAAAACCAACTTAAATGAGTAACAAGGCTTTCGAAGGCATGAGTGACTATAAATGGACTTTTCTTGTCAATGGATTGCATCTACTTCATGTTTTCCAATGAACTCATCCAATTATGGTAAGTTTGAACTAAAACATAAAGATTTTGATTTAAAGTCATTTATAATATTATAAAACCATTTAAAATGAGTAATAAGGATTTCAAAGGCATGAGTCACTATAAAAGGACTTTTCTTGTCAATAAATGCCATCTACTTGAGACTTTCCAATGCAAATATCCAATTACTATAGGTTTAAACCAATGGAAAAAGATTTCGATTGAAAATCATTTGTAAGATAATTGAACGGTTGAAAGTGAGTAACCAAGCTTTCAAAGGTATTAGTGACTATAAATTGACTTTTCTTATCAATGGAGGGCGTCTTTTTCATGTTTCCCGATGCAAACATCCAATTATGATCAAGTTTAAGTAAAAATCAAAAAGATTTTGATTTAAAATAATTATTAGGATTATATAACCTTTTAAAGCGTAATAAGGTTTTCAATGGGATTTGTAACAACCGCTCCCGGATTGCTACCGGCATTTGAGACTCTTGAGAGAGTCCACCAAGTTTCGAACAAGCCATATTAAGAACTCTTATTAATTCTATACTTATTCCACCATACTGTATAATTACCTTGAAATCGATTTTTCACTTGTAATATGATTTGAAAAAATAGTAATAATAGATTAACTTAACTTTCACTCCTCACATCTTTAATAATCCATCAAGGTCTATAATATCCGACTTCACATTTACATTTACATCATGCTATAAAGGGCTCGACCTCTAGCAGCGGAGCGACTCAGAATAAGGTGCTACTAGATGCGTTTACCTATCCGCGATGGTTTGAAAATGCTAATGGCTGCATGCTAGAATGATCACTATCTGCAAAAGGGAAATAAAGGGGTGAGTCTCACACACTTAGTGATCATCAGCTCCGTAGCAGGGCGTAGATGGAAAACAATGTAAGGTAGATATATTTGAATAAGAAAACCAGAATATCAAATGATAATCTTAAGAAACCAAATCATTCCGTAGGATATTTGTGACTTGTAAAAAACTAATGCCGTAAAATCATAATGCAACATTTCATGTCGTAAACGATGCTAAAAACAAATGTAACGAACTCAAGTTCAAACATCAAAAACTTTGCTTGCCATAAAATATATGAATAACAACATAAAGTAGCTCCCAAAATGTGTGGCATGTCAAGAAATCAAAGTGTACAACCACATAAACCATCTCATGTTCGTCGAGTAAGCACTGAAAGCTTTTATTCAAACCAAGGGAGCTGTAAAGAAATCTCAACTCTCCACCATGCAAAAGAGTATGTGTCAAAAACTCACAAGGCTCTCGAGTAGGTAACAATCCTAATCACCCATGGACCCATTTTCACGTAATAACATCCTGGAGCTCAGCTCCACCGGATCCCCACAGCCATGGCAGTCTCAATGATGTTGACCGACATCGAAGAATCAAGCAGTCGCAATTGCTAATATCGCTTGTGGCCTAGCCACATATAACAACTAGTGGCTTTGCCATGTATATCACAGACTATGGCCCCAACCACATTTAATAGCCCGTTGGTGACCCGAAGGTTCTCTAACTGGAGCTCACTTGTGCACAAGGGTCACACTTAACCGAAGTGATAGCCGTCCTACTCTCGACGCTTTCGGTTTATCAAAACCATTTTTAAAACCAAATCAGGTTTTACAAGGCTTTTCCTTTTAATCCTTTGAAATCAAGGTTTGATAACCCTTTTGAAATTTCAAGTTAAATGGCATGGTGTAATTTGTACAAAGATCGAAATAAAAGTGAAGCTCAAAACTTAGCATTTTAAATCATTTAACAAAAGCATTTAGCTATGCATATCACACAAAAACACAAGGCATAGATTTTGATGTAAACATCGCGAAAGGCTTGTTTCCTGGTTTCTAAAACTCTTTACATATACGGCTTATCTACAAATATAATCAAAACTACTTTAAAATAGTTTGCATCCACAAACTTCCTGTGGTTTCTACCAACTCATGCTTTCCATATTAGCAATATATAAATCGTTGTAAATCTGTTTTAAAATTACTTAACAAGGCTAACAGCTTATGCTTTCCACAATTGCACTTAAGAAAACCATTAATGTTTAGTAACGTAAATCAATATATATAGCATAGAGATTTTTAAATTAGGCACTCCCTACTCACCTCACAATGGTGGGATATCACTTCGTCACTTATCCAGTTACGCTTCCTCCTTTGGTTATTCGTTACAGCAATCCTTTTCTATTTGCACACTTCTTAGCAATAACCAAGCTTAATCTACTTAGCATTGATCATTCTCATTTTCCTTTCTTAGTCATACATTCATCATCATTTTTATAGCTCACATCATACTAGAACACCTTCTTTCCCACTTAATCCTTACACATTCATATACATTTGACATACTTTTACTAATGGAATTCATGTCTCTTACTTGTGTAATTCTATACGTAACGTGTACCGGCAACTTGATTATATCATTAAGTGCCCAT
>NW_018397281.1:978116-978229 GCF_002168275.2 Theobroma umbraticum
TATTTTAATTTAATTAAGTCTTTGTGAACTTAATTAATTTTTCACTTTATTTTGGTCTTTTTCAATTAAGTTCAACTTAATTAATTATCCTTATTTAATCCCAATCATGTCAC
>NW_018397281.1:978699-987114 GCF_002168275.2 Theobroma umbraticum
CTTGGGGTGATGAATCTTATCTTGACCACTCATTCACCTTCGTATGCTTCATGGCATACCCAAAAACACCCTGCTCAGGCATTTGGTTGCTTCCAAACATGTAGGTGTGAAATCAAAGTACGTCATTCCTATACAAGATGACCTAGTGTTGTAAGTCTAAGGACTAGTTGCACGACTATCACATGAAAATATTTTCCATAGAAAGTTGAGTGAAATACCAAATGGAGTTCTCGTAATGGGTCATGTTCAGTGAACTTGTTTAACAAACACCTATTTGTTATCCTCAAGTATTCCATATACTTCAATCTATTAGATCGATTGCTTACTTCCCAAGTAAGGAGGCTTAACATGTACCAGTCTTTGAGCATTGTCAATGCCCTATCTTGACAATCTAATGACGAGGAACAATTTTAGGAACATGGCTTTGATGCATAATGACCTCATAATTGTAATAATTTTACAATTCTCTTGTAAGGCCTTTGTTTCGTGGGCTTCATCCAATTAGTACTTAATAACTCTCTATTTTTGCACTAACATAAAGGGAAACCTCTATCACATATAATTATGCGATTAAATATACATTAAATGACAATATATATTCCTTGACCAATCTAATTGGCTTAGGGGCATATTCCAACAAGTGGTGTATCCACTCACCTAGTTGGAGATTCAATTCTTAGCTCCAATCATAACTTCATTTTGGCAAAATCCATGGATTTTAATGCGTTCCTATTGAACAACATCCATTAGAATCATTTCCTATAGTAAGAATTTCGTAATAATCATTCTAAGTACTTTCGAAACTACTCTATTTTGGCTAAACTAATTTTCTAGCTAAAACCCATGCTTAAAAACTCATAAATATTTCATCCTTATCTTAGGTGAGCTTAAATGATGAAAGAAATCACAAAGCCTTTAAGACTTAATAACCAATAGAAAATCTGGGTAATAAAACAATTATTTAAGTTTCAAAAATCCAAACCAAATGATTTAAATGCTAAATATTTCATCTTTTTCCATAAAAAACCAATTATAACCTTTAGAATCATAAAAATGGAATTTTAGGTTAAAAATTTGTTGAAAAAGCTTAAGAATAGGTGTTTTACCTTGCCATTGCAGTTGAGGGTTGGAAACCCTTGAAAAATGTGATATATTTATAAGATAAGGTGTGAAAATACATTTTTACCCTTTTTATTTTTCTAAAATAGACGAAATGTATCAATACATTAGCCCATGTATTGATACATTTGGTTATGGAGAAAATGCATCAATATATTATGAACTTGTATCGATAGATGTTCATCAAAAACCCATTTTGGGCTAAATATATCAATACATTTGAGGCAGAATGTAGTTTTTTTGAAATAGATTGCCTATAAAACCTACCTAACTTATTTACATTAAATACCATTTAAGTAAATATCTTTTTTATTTTTTACTCTCCAATTACTTAAGATATTTAATACAAATAAGTAAACAACCCCCCATTTAGACTCAATAAAAATATAAAAAAAATCAAAACCATAAGAATCAAGATCTAAATTTTGGTTTCAAGAACAAAATCGAAAAAGTTCGAGTGAAATTAAATTTTCTGTTCCCATTTAGCATAGCAAATGTGCTTCAAAATTATGAAAAAATAATTTTTGATCATCTAAAATAAAATGAATGATTACCGTCATATTTTTATTTTCAAAAGATTGTTCTATAAAAATCATATATTTTGACCCCTTCTAAACTTAGAAAATTTTTTGCTTCAACAGTGACAAACCACCAAAACTATCAATGAATTCTTTTGAAGGTTAAAACTACTTTTGATGTTCAAAATATGTAATCTATATGCTTACCTAAAGATTTCCCAACTTATCCTCTTACATAATGTGGGATTTCACATTTTGATTTCAAATCATTTATAAGATTATAAAACCATTTAAAAAGAGTGATAAGGCTTTCGAAGGCATGAGTGATTATAAGTGGAGTTTTCTTGTCAATGGATGGCTTTATTTCACATTTCTCGATGCAAACATCCAATTATGATCTATTTTAACCAAAAACAAAAATGATTTTGATTTAATATCATTTCTAAATTATAAAATCATTTAAAGCGAGAAAAAAGGTTGTCAATGGCATGAGTGTCTATAAATGGACTTTCTTATCAATGGATGACCTTCGCTTCACATTTCCCAATGTAAAATCCAATTATGATATGTTTTAATGAAAAATGATAAAGATTTCGATTTAAAATTATTATAAGATTATAAAGCCATTTAAAGTGAGTAACAAGCTTTTTGAAGGTAGGTGTGACTATAAACAGAATTTTCTTGTCAATGAATGGCATCTACTTCAAGTTTCTTGATGTAAGGCCTTTGAAGGCATGAGTGACTGTAAATAGACTTTAATTGTCAATGGATGGTATGTGCTTCATGTGTTCCAGTGCAATCATCTAACTATGGTAAGTTTAAACCAAAAAGGGAAAAGATTTTGATTTAAAAACATTTATAAGATTATAAAACCATTTAAAGCAAGTAACAAGGCTTTCAAATGCATGAGTAATTATAAACAGAATTTTCTTGTTAGTGGATGGCTTTCGCATCACATTTCTCAATGTAAACATCTAAATATGATCAATTTAAAAAAAAATGTAAAAGATTTCGATTTAAAATTACTTTTCAGAATATAAAACCTTTTAAAGCAAGTAATAAGGTTTTTCAATTGCATTAGTGACCACAAATGACCTTTTTTGATCAATGGATGGCATCCACTTCATGTTTCTTGATGCAAACATTGAAATATGATTTGCTTTACCCAAAAGCAACAAAGATTGTGATTTAAAGTCATTTATACGATTATGAAACCATTTAAAGTGAGTAATAAAGCCTTTGATGGCATCGATGACTATAAATGCACCTTTCTTGTTAGTGAATGGCTCTGCTTTACATTTCTCAATGCAAACATCCAATTATACTTTATTTTAGCTCAAAAAAAAATTTGATTTAAAATTATTTATAAATTCTAAAACCATTTAAAGCAAGTAACAAGGATTTCAATGGCATGAGTGACTATAAATGCACTTTTATTGTTAATGGATAGTGTATGCTTCATGTTTCCTAATGCAAACATCCATATATGATATGTTTTTACCAAAAATGAAAAAGATTTTGATTTAAAATCTTTTTTAAATTATACAACCATTTCAAGCGAGTAACAAGGGTTTCGATGACATGAGTGACTATAAATGGAATTCTCTTATCAATGGATGGCATTTGCTTCAAGTTTCTTGATGGAAATGTATAAATATGATCTATTTTTACCAAAAGCAAAAAAGATTTTAATTTAAAATCATTTATAAAATTATAAACCCATTTAAAGAGAGTAACAAAGCTTTCGATGGTATAAGTGAAAATAAAAGACTTTTTATGCAAATGGATGGCATCCGCTTCATGTTTCTCGATGCAAACATTGAAATATGATTTACTTTACCCAAAAGCAACAAAGATTATGATTTAAAGTCATTTATAAGATTATGAAACCATTTAAAGCGAGTAATAAAGCTTTTGATGACTTCGGTGACTACAAATGCACCTTTCTTGTCAGTGAATGTCTTTGCTATACATTTTCCAATGCAAACATCCAATTATGTTTTATTTCAACTAAAAATAAAAAAAAATTGATTTAAAATCATTCATAAATTCTAAAACCATTTAAAGCAAGTAACAAGGATTTCGATGGCATGAGTGACTATAAATGCACTTTCATTGTCAATGGATAGCGTATGCTTCATGTTTCCTGATGCAAACATCCATATATAATATGTTTTTGCCAAAATTTAAAAATATTTTGATTTAAAATCTTTTTTAAATTATACAACCATTTAAAGCGAGTAACAAGTGTTTTAATGATATGAGTGACTATAAATGGAATTCTCTTAGCAATGGATGGCATTTGCTTCAACTTTCTTGATGGAAACATACAAATATGATCTATTATTACCAAAAGCAAAAAAGATTTCAATTTAAAATCATTTATAAGATTATAAAACCATTTAAAGAGAGTAACAAAGCTTTCGATGGCATAAGTGAAAATAAAATACTTTTCATGCAAATGGATGGCATCCGCTTTATATTTCCTAATGCAAACATCCAATTATGATTGATTTTAACCAAAAAGGGAAATGATTTTGATTCAAAATCATTTACAAGGCTATAAAAACTATTTAAAGAAAGTAACAAGGCTTTCAAAGGTATGAGCAGTTATAGACAGACTTTTCTTATCAATTGATTGCATCCGATTCATGTTTCTCAAGGAAAGACCTAATTATGATAGGTTTGAACCAAAAACAAAAATGATTTCGATTTAAAATTGCTTATAATATTATAAAATCATTTAAAGTGAGTAATAAGGATTTTAATAGTATGAGTGACTACAAATGGACTTTTCTTGTCAGTGGCAGCTTTCACTTAATGTTTCTTAATACAAACATTCAATTATGATAGGTTTGAATTACAATTCAAAAAGAATTTGACTTAAATCATTTATAAGACTATAAAACCATTTAAAGCATGTAACAAGGCTTACGAAGGTATTTGTGACTATAAATAGATTTTTCTTGTCAATGGATAGCTTTCGCATCACGTTTCTTAATGTAAATGGCCAATTATGATTTGTTTCAACAAAAAGCAAAAGATATTTTGATTTAAAATGATTTATAAGATTATAAAACCATTTAAAGCGAGAAACTAAGCTTTATATGGCATGAGTCACAATAAACGGACTTTTCTTGTCAATGAATGGCATCCATTTCTTGTTTCCTAATTAGGATTGATTTTAACTAAAAATGAAAAAGATTTCAATTTAAAATAATTTATAACATTATAAAACCATTTGAAGCAAGTCACAAGGCTTTTAAAGGCATGAGTGACTATAAATAGACTTTTCTTGTTAATGGATGGTATCCGCTTTAAAATCATTTTTGATTCAAAGCGAGTAATAGGGCTTTCAATGGCATTGATGACTATAAATGGACTTTTCTTATCAACGGATGGCATCCGCTTCATGTTTCTCAATGCAAACATCCAAATACGATTTGTTTTAAATAAAAACAAAAATGATTTAGATTTAAAATCATTGATAACATTATAAAATCATTTCAAAAGAGTAACAATGCTTGCAGTGGCATAGATGACTATAAATAGACTTTCTTGTTAATGGATGGCATGTAAACATCCAAATTTGATCTATTTTAATTGAAAACAAAAAAACAAATTAATTTAATATCATTTATAAGATAATAAAACCAACTTAAACGAGTTACAAGGCTTTCGAAGGCATGAGTGACTATAAATGGACTTTTCTTGTCAATGGATTGCATCTACTTCATGTTTTCCAATGAACACATCCAATTATGGTAGGTTTGAACCAAAAACGTAAAAGATTTTGATTTAAAGTCATTTATAATATTATAAAACCATTTAAAATGAGTAATAAGGATTTCAAAGGCATGAGTCACTATAAAAGGACTTTTCTTGTCAATAAATGCCATCTACTTCAGAGTTTCCAATGCAAATATCCAAATACTATAGGTTCGAACCAAAATGGAAAAAGATTTCGACTGAAAATCATTTGTAAGATAATTGAATGATTGAAAGTGAGTAAAAAAGCTTTCAAAGGTATGAGTGACTATAAATTGACTTTTCTTATCAATAGAGGGCGTCATTTTCATGGTTCCCGATGCAAACATCCAATTATGATCAGGTTTAAGTAAAAATCAAATAGATTTCGATTTAAAATAATTTTTAGGATTATATAACCTTTTAAATTGTAATAAGGTTTTCGATGGGATTTGTAACAACCGCTCCTAGATCGCTACCGGCATTTGAGACTCTCGGGAGAGTCCGCCAAGTTTCAAACAAGCCTTATTAAGAACTCTTATTATTTCTATACTCATTCCACCATAATGTATAATTACCTTAAAATCGAATAATCCTTTGTAATATGATTTGAAAAAATCGTAATAATAGATTAACTTAACTTTTACTCCTCACATCTTTAATAATCCATCAAGGTCTATAATATCCAACTTCACATTTACATTGACACTATTTACATTTACATCAAGCTATAAAGGACTCGACCTCTAGCAGCGAAGCGACTCGGAATAAGGTACTATTAAATGCCTTTACTTATCTGTGGTGATCTAAAAGTGCCGATGGCAGCGTGCTAGAATGATCACTATTTGCAAAAAGGAAATAAAGGGGTTAGTATCACAGACTTAGTGATCATTGGCTCCGTAGCAGGGCGTAAATGGGAAACAAGCATAAGGTAGATATATTTGAATGAGAAAACCAGAATATCAAATGATAACCTTAAGAAACCAAATCATTTCGTAGGATATTTGTGCCTTGTAAAAAACTAATGTCGTAAAATCATAATGCAACATTTCACGTGGCAAACGATGCTGAAAACAAATTTAACAAACACGAGTTCAAACATCAAAAACTTTTCTTGCCATAAAATATATGAATAACAATATAAAGTATGCACACTCCCAAAATGTGTGGCATGTAAAGAAATCAAAGTGTATAGCCACGTAAACCATCTCATGTTCGTCAAGTAAGCACTAAAAGCTTTTATTCAAACCAAAGGAGCTATAAAGAAATCTCAACTCTCCACCATGCAAAAGAGTATGCGTCAAAAACTCACAAGGCTCTCGAGTAAGTAAGAATTGTAATCACCCGTGAACCTATTTTCACGTAATAACATCCGGGAGCATTGCTCCACCAGATCCCTACAGTCATGGCAGTCTCAACGATGTTGGCCGACATCGAAGAATCAAGCGATCACAACTGCAAATATCTCTTGTGGCCTAGCCACATATAAGAACCTGTGTCTTTGCCACATATATCACAGATTATGGTCGCAACCATGTTTAACAGCCCATTGGCGACCCAAAGGTTCTCTAGCTGGAGCTCATTTATGCACAAGGGTCACACTTGACCGAAGTGATAGCCGGCCTACTTTTGATGCTCTCGGTTTATCAAAATCATGTTTAAAACCAAATCAGGTTTTACAAGGCTTTTCCTTTTAATCCTTTGAAATCAAGGTTTGATAACCCTTTTGAAATTACTTTTCAAGTTAAATGGCATGGTGTAATTTGTTCAAAGATCGGAATAAAAGTGAAGCTCAAAACTTTGCATTTTAAATCATTTAACAAAAACTTTTAGCTATGCATATCACACAAAAACACAAGGCATAGATTTTGATGTAAACGTCGTGAAAGGCTTGTTTCCCGATTTCTAAAACTCTTTACATATACGGCCTATCCACAAATATAATCAAAACTACTTTAAAACAGTTTGCATCCAAAAACTTCCTATGGTTTCTACGAACTCATGCTTTTCATATTAGCAATATATAAATCATTGTAAATCCATTTTAAAATTGCCTAACAAGGCTAACAGCTTATGCTTTCCACAATTTCACTTAAGAAAACCATTAATGTTTAGTAACGTAAATCAATATATCTAGCACTGAGATTTTTAAATTAGGCACCCCCTACTCACCTCACAATGGTGGGATATCACTTCGTCAGTTATCCGGTTATGCTTCCTCCTTTGGTTATTCGCTACGACAATCCTTTTCTATTTGCACACTTCCTAGCAATAACCAAGCTTAATCTACTTAGTATTGATCATTCTCATTTTCCTTTCTTAGTCATTCTTTCATCATCATTTTTATAGCTCACATCATACTAGAACACCTTTCTTTCCCACTTAATCCTTACACATTCATATACATTTGACATTCTTTGACTAATGGAATTCATATCTCTTACTTGCGTAATTCTATACGTAACGTGTACCGGCAACTTGATTATATCATTAAGTGCCCATTTCAACCATCTTAAGGAAGTTTCATCCAAATACATCTTATATTTTCATATCATTAACCACATATACATGTATACGTATATGGCAACAACAATCATTCCCAATTTACTCAATTATTTGTAAGTTCACATGCATCCGTATCTATTTACTTTCAATGCTTTATCTCTCAATCCATTAATCACATTATTTTTCCTTATTCAACCGAACAACCTACCAAACAAACTCAATATTTCTAAAAAGCTCATGCAAGTTAGATTTCTGTCAACAACCATATTTACTTTCAACATACCATCACTAGACACGCCATCAATTTCCATTCATCATACATCAACATTCTCAACATTTTTAAACTTGTCACAGCAACACATATCCACCATTTTAATTTATTTCATTTTTAACTCTCAACAAGCATAATAGTTTCCTAATCATACTCAAAACATTTTACCACTATTTCACATTGCATACCTTACCTTTGTGGTGATTTAGACCTTGCATGCAACCTCAATGTTCTTCCAAAGTTCCACCCACCAAG
>NW_018397281.1:987214-990734 GCF_002168275.2 Theobroma umbraticum
CTCCCAAAACTCAAAATAACTCTATATAATAGAGTTATCAGTTAGATCCATACATTTTTAATGATAACATACCACTCCTATTCATTAATGTCTAACTATACTACTTGAGTGTGCAGGATAAAAATGTATGTCACTTAGTAGAATAATCACTTAGAAACAAACATCAAAACTCATCAGAATAAAAGGTCACAAAATAAGTTACAAATAGAAGCCTCTTAGTCAGAAACCAAAGGAGTTATTGTACTCTAAAGATAGTAAGCTTTTAATTGGTTAAACTCTTAGTTAACTAAGTAATAAAGTAAAGTAAATTGCAAGACAGGGAAAACTTAATTGACCAAAAAGTATGGTTAGCTAGCTAAGAGCTCATTATCAAAGAATTTGAATTTGAATGTCTGCAGACAAACTAATGGATAGAAAGGATTTTAAACTATTTCAAACAATCTAAAGCTGTCAACATCCATCAGAGTTGATTTTTTAGGTATAAAAGACATCTCGAATAGCTAAGAAGATTATGAGATGCTTCCAAGAACAAAAAGAAACCAAAAATAGCAAAAATCCTCATAATTCTTCTTGTGTTTCACTTCAACCTTTGTAATAGAGTTTAGTACCTCATCTTATACCTTCAGATTAGGTTAGTGATCACAGGTACATCTTTATATTTGTACTTTTTGATTATGTAGAGTGTGTTAAACACTCTAAGGGGATCAATCAAGCTTAGGTTAGCTTGGTTATTGTTGTAGGTTCTAACTCAGCCTTAGAAATGTTCAATTGTGGGTGTTGGTTGATCCCGTGAAAAACCATTGTTGAAAGGTTGTGATTGAGCCTGTGAAAAGACATTGTAAAAGCTTGGTGGATGCTTGGGAAATCCACTGATTCTAGTGAATTGATTTGAAAATCCTTGAATGGAAGATCAAGGTAGTGGATGTAAGTCAAAGAAACTGAACCACTATAAATCTTTTTGCATTGTCTACCTTATTTTATTTCTTCATTTCATTCTCCTTTAAATCATTCTTCCATCTAGTTCTCAACTTCTCATCATCTACCTTTAACAAGCTCTTAATTAGAAGCTAATTTTAGTGACATTTAGAACGTGCTATTCACCCCCCCTCTAGCACACACCTAGGCATCAATAAGTGGTATTAGAGCCTAACCTTCATTCTTAAGACTTAACATTCTTAGGGAAGATCCAAATGGCTATTGAAAAATTTGTTGTTGCTAAGTGGAAGCCATCCATTAACAAGAAAGGACCATTTATAGTCACTCAACCCTTTGAACGCCAAGCTACTTGCTTTAAATGGTTTTATTAATCTTGTAAATGATTTTAAATGAAAATAATTTTCATTTATGGTTCAAACCTATCTTCATTGGATGTTTGCATTTGGAAACTTGTAGCGGATGCCATCCATTGAAAAGAAAGTTCATTTATATTCATTAATGCCTTTGAAAGCCTTATTACTCACTTTATATGGTTTTAAATCTTAGTCCTGATTTTAAATTAAAATCTTTCCATTTTTGGTAAAAACAAACCATACTTCAATTTTTGCATCGGGAAATATGAAGCAGATGCCATCGATTGACAAAAAAAGTCCATTTATGATCACTACTATGTTTGAAAGCGTTGTTACTTGCTTTAAATTGTTTTACAATCTTAGAAATGATTTTGAATTGAAATATTTTTTATTTTTTATTAAAACAAATCATATTTGGATGTTTGCATCAATAGGCATCAAGTGGATGTCATCTATTGGCAACAAAAGTCTATTTATAGTCACTAATGCCATCTAAACTCTTGTTACTCACTCTAAATAGTTCCATAATTTATAAATCATTTTAAATAATTTTTTTCCATTTATGGATAAAATAGATCATAATTCAATATTTGTAACGTGAAATGTAAAACAAAGCTATCCATTGACAAGAAAAGGCCATTTATAGGCAATCATGCCTTTAAAAGCTAAGTTACTCACTTTAAATAGTTTTATAATCTTATAAATAATTTTAAATAGAAATCTTTTTTGTTTATGGCTCAAAAGTATTGTAATTGGATGTTTGCATTGGAAAACTTGTAGTGAATGCCATCCATTGAAATGAAAATTTCAGTTATATTTACTAATGCCTTCAGAAGCCCTGTTACTCACTTTAGATGGTTTTAAAATCTTCTACATGATTTTAAATCGAAAACTTTTTTGTTTTTAGTAAAAATAAATCATACTTCAATGTTTGCATCAAGAAACATGAAGCAAATGCCATCCATTGACAAGACAAATCGATTGATAGTCACTGACACCTTCAAAAGCCTTGTTGCTTGCTTTAATTGGTTTTATAATCTTATAAATGATATTAAATCAAAATCTTTTTTATTTTCATTTAAAATAGATCATATTTAGATTTTTTTCATTAGGAATCATTAAGCAGATGTCGTCCATTGACAACAAAAGTCCATTTATACCTTTTCATGCCACCGAAAAGCCTTATTACTCGTTATAAATGGTTTTATAATCTTATAAATGATTTAATATCAAAATCTTTTTTGCTTTGGTTAAAACAAAACACATTTGGATGTTTATATTGGGAAACATGAAGCGGATGCCATCCATTGACAAGGAAAGTTCATTTATAGTTACCAATCCTGTAACACCCCGTACCCTCGTATAAGAGTCAATATGATCTCATCGATGAGGCCGATCGTTGATGGACGTAAATTAAAGTGTGAAAGAGCAGTGGTAGGCGAAAGGAATGTTTTGGAATAAAATATTTCGTACGTGAGGAAATAATAATTAAATAGCAATATTCTTTCTCAAGGATGAATTACCAAGTTAAAGGTGAATTGGAGTGGACCAGGACAAAGTGAGACATTTTGAATCCCGAGGAGATAAGTGAAAAATTTTAGAATAAAATAATATTAAAATATTAATATTTTGTTTGTGGTTGAAATTAGTCATGAAGAAGAAGTATATGACTAATCTAAGTGGGGGAGAAGAAGTAAGAATGAATTTTGAAGAAAAATGACATAAACAGGGCCTATATGCCTTTATTTAATAAAAGACGAGCGGGTAAGTATATATTTAAATATTATGGTGACATTTTAGTGAAGCGCAAAAGTGATATTTTATTTGTACACATGTAAGGGAAGAAAGATAGAATGAAATTGGAATTTAAAAGAAATTATTGAAGGACCGAAATGCAAGAATGAAAAGTTTGGTGGGACAAATGGTAAATAATGAAAAGTTGGGGACTTGTGTACAATTATAATATTTAAGGCTAAGTGGACATTAATTAACCAAAAGGAGTTAGATTATGTGAGATAATAAGATATGCATGTAAAATTCACTATTACATGCAAATGATGGCATGCAAAAAGGAGGAAGTTAGTGGACAACATGTGGGGCCTTTATCATGTGAAGTGAAAAGGAATGATAGGCTTAAACTTGTTTGCATGAAGGAAAGGGGGACATAAATACATGTTTCTTGAATGGTTTGAAGAATGACTTAATAAAATATAAAATAAAGTTTGTGCATG
>NW_018397281.1:990834-991156 GCF_002168275.2 Theobroma umbraticum
TAAAAATCATGTTTTCGAGTTCCAAAACAATAAAGATTCAATGCAGAAAATTTTAGACAGCTATGATTGGTTTTGGTGGCTTAATTCTTCGTGAATTTTGTGTTTAATTGTTAAACACATTTACTGAAAATTTTCAGCAGCTTTTTCATGAGTTTGACTCATGATTTATAAAGTTTTAAGAGCACTTAAATGCGATCTATTTTAATTTGGGTGATCCATAAAAAATAGAAAATTATTTCCTACTTTAAAAGCAATTCCTAAAATTAAGGATAGTATTTTAGTTTTGGGTGATTCATAAAAATAGGAAATTGTTTCCTACTTT
>NW_018397281.1:991166-991521 GCF_002168275.2 Theobroma umbraticum
CCTAAAATTAAGGATAGTATTTTAATTTGGGAAATTGATAGAAAATAGTTTCCTACTTTGCAAGAAATTCCTAAAGTTATGTGATAAAATTGAACTTTCCTTAGAATTTTGGTTTGACTAGAAGTTTCCAAAATTTATTAAGTCACCATTGAGTTAACTTCAATAACATACAATTTAGGAAACTAACCCATGTTCTAAATGTAAGAAATAAAATGTTGTCTTCGATATATTTTAGGAAGTTTACTTAAAATAAAGAGGTTTTCAAGATTAAAAGGAGTTTTAGTTATGGAAAAAAATTAAAATGAAGTGTCTTAGAAAGGAAAATTTTATTTTAATGAATTTCTAATAAGAAATA
>NW_018397281.1:991531-991862 GCF_002168275.2 Theobroma umbraticum
TGTTTACTTTAAGTGTTTTGAAATTGAGAATTTCTTAAACACCAAATTGCAATAAAAAAAATATCCAATAATTTGAGTCTAGCACTTTAAGTGAATTAATTGATGCTTTTCTAAAATAACACACAATATCACCAAGTGATATTGAGTTTGCATTTATTTTATGCTTTTGATTGTGATTATAAAGCATGAGAATGATTATGAACTTAGACCTTAAAAGATTAGGTCATGGACGGTTAAATTTATTTCTCATGGTATTTATTTTAAAATAGGGTCTACGCACCCTATCTTATCTCTATTTTCTCTAGGTTGTAAAATTCTTTTCTCACCTAAC